>NC_056728.1:911679523-911769523 GCF_019279795.1 Protopterus annectens
ATCATTGCTCCATATGCTACAAGAAGCTTGAGACAAGCTTTAACTGCAAAGAGATATCAAAAAATACAAACAAGAAGAGAAGGAGCTAGTGCTATATCAATATATTAACCACTGATAGAAACAAAAACAAAAGAAAGTTGAAGTGGGTGATATCTTCAAAGACTAACTGAGGAAAATTGGGTATGCAAGCATTTGAGTGTGTGAGGTCTTTTCCTAGAGTGTAAATAAAAAATAAATCATAGAATCCACTCTGAGTGCAATAGGTTTGACCATCCTAAATGAGGCTCAAGGCCAACAAAGAAAATACAAAAACAAAGGAGAGTAAGTGACCCAGTTTACTTGTTGAGACAAACTATTATAATCAGTCTAGCCATTAGGCAGTTCCTGTTCTTCAAGTGGAGTAAGATGAGCTTCCACAGGTTTCAAAATGCTTTTATTTTGTAATGGATGTGCATTTTCATCTAAAGATGGACCGAACAGCTTGTTTCTAGATGAATGGATGTGTGTGTGAATGTCAGGAAGTGTGTGCGGGGCTGCCTTTCCTAATTTGAAGTATGAGCTGCTAAGGAGAATACTAGCACCATCATGTCTGACAACACACTGTTCAATTCAGACATGGTAATAATGAACCACTAATGAGGGGGTTCTCAATATGGCTTTATAAGTCTCTAAATAAGTATTTCTCTTTGTCATGCTAATTGACCAACATGCATTGGACAATTAACTTGGGTGAAAAAAAAACTCTGAATCCCATTGATATAAGATTACAAGTTCACAGGTAGCAGCACTCAGGCACATAGACCATTAATGAAAACTGACTCCCTGAAATTCGGATCATAGGCCCACTTTTCTATTCAGGTATCCACATTTTTCTTATACCAAATCAAGATGGCAGCTCATACCACATGTGCAATTTTTCCCATGCAGTGGGAATTATTTGTGTTATACAGGCCATATTGTTTTTCTTTTTTTTTTTTTTTAAAGAATTTTGAATGTCAAGTTGTTATGCCCATGTGTTCTTTGATTAGTGTAAATTTCTGTGTTTACCAATTTTCTTAACAGCTCATAATTAAAAACTTTATATGCAAATATCAATTTGCCTCTAAGATGTATGTGTTGTAAAGTGAGTAAGTTTAGATGCTTGCATCTGTCCATTTAACTATATTCCCCTACTGATGGTACCTTTTTGGTAAATTTCCTTTGGAGTGATTCTAGGGATACTACAAAACATTGTTACATTCAATGACAGGACTGAAGCAAGCTTTATTCAGAGATGTAGCTTTCTTCATTTCTTATTGTAATATTTTTCCATAAGTACCCCAAGTTTTTTCATAGCCTTACTACTACTGCTATTCACCTGTTTATCGAAGGAGCATTTACAGATAATAACAACTTCTAAGTCACAGAAGTCTTCAACTTCATCCAGTGTTAATGTTACAGGTGTAGAAAATGAGAGTTTGTCAAAGAATAACAGCTTGCATTTGTTGGTACTAATTTGTAGTACAGTATGACTTGCCCAGCCTTCAGTTTCATAAAAGTAACAACGAATTTCAGCTCAATAAAAATACGAAAAATGGAAATGGCGCACCAGAAAAACCGCACTTTATTTAATCTCCAGTAAAAGCCACAGGTAATCCAACAGGTAAACGCTTTAAAACAGGACAATGCGTTTTCGTCCACTTAGTATTAAGACTTCATCAGACAATTAAATACAAATTCATTAGTCATTAAATAGTAAAGTTAAAAAGAAAATGACCAATAAAAACATTTGCATTTTGCCTACACCAATAAAAACAATGGGGCTCATTAATAAGAGAAAATCTATGTATAGTAAATGATGTCATGAAATCCTGTTGAAACTTGTTCTGAAATTTAAAAACTTTTAAAATAGTTGATTATGCTATCCTAAATAAAAAGTTTCATGATTTATTCAAATAAATAAATAAATAAATAAATAAATAAATATAGTAAAATCCTCAATGAATCAATATGACAATATATATGTACTAAAATAGTATTTTTTGATCAGGAATTAGGTTTGATTGTAATAACTATGGCACCACCTACTGTTCTTTTTAAATGATTACATATTAAGCTCATATTTTGGCTGCTCTCAGTTTCAGCACAGGGGATAAAGAAATGCACTCATTTAGACCAGGCTGTTTGTTGGCTTCTAATAGTATTTGCCACCATAGTTCTTTAAACTCAAGCCATTCTTCCCAGGGGCCACCTCTCACTTCTTTTTTCACCTGCTCCAACATAAAAAAAGAGAATTTAGAATCTTTGCAGATTTTTGTATGTTTGTATAGAGCGTTCGTTTCTTTATTCTTAAGTATCTCATAAAGATGTTCGTATATTCTTCTTTTCAATACTCTTTCGGTTTTTCCAACATAGTAAGAATTACAATTGGAGCACATAGCAAGGTATACTACTCCCTGGGATTCACAATTGTAGTATCCTGTGCTGTGTATATTCATTTCCCTAGCTTCTAAGAGTATCTCTCTTTTATTAGAGATGTATGAGCACTGTTTACAGCGTCCGCATTGGTAAGTTCCATTAATGGTACTTCTGGTACCTGTCTTCTCAAGAGTATTGTTGGTGTCATTAATTTTGTTATTTTCTAATAATTTTTTGATGCTGCGTGCATTCTTGTAGACTACTTTTGGAATCCTTTCCTTTATGTTAGAAATGTCCGAAAAGGTTGTAAATTTGTCCCACTCAATTTGAAATATTCTTTTTACCTTAGAGTTGAACAAGTTGAATTCTAAAACTAGTGCTGATTGGTAATCAGATTCTTCTTTTTTATTATTCTTGTTGATAATAGAATGATTCGCAGTAATGTCAGCATTTGTGATAGAATTCGTAATATTTGTCACACAACCCTTAATAGGCTTAAATTTTGTTGGTCTGTTTTGTTCACCCTCTTTTCTTATATCTTTGATAAAATCAGGTGGGTATCCTCTTGCGCAGAACATACCTTCCAAGGTGTTGCATTCGAATATGAAGTCTTCATCCCTGCTGGTCATGCGACACCCTCTCACAAATTGTCCCTTGACAATGTTTTTTTTTGCAGTGTGGAGGGTGTGCACTGTTGAAATGTAGAAAGGAGTTACAAAAGGTGCTTTTCCTGAATACCTTGGTCTCCAAATCTTTATTGTTCTCATTCTTATACACTTCGACGTCTAGGTACTGCAACCTGTCTATTGAGGTAGAGTACGTAAACCTCAGAAAGTTGGTAGTATTGTTGATATAGTCAAGAAATTCAATCAATTTCTCATTACCTCCTGTCCAAAAAATTACGATGTCATCCAGGTATCGTCTGTATAAGGACCAATATTGTTTATATTCTGAATTCAGGATGTAGTTGGATTCCCATCCTGCTAATACAATGTTGGCATAGGTGGGTGCGCATGCCGCACCCATTGCTACCCCTTTTATTTGTTGATAGTATTCTCCATTGAAGGTGATGAAATTGTATTTCAATACTATGTCTGTTAATTCCACTATAGCAACTTTTTCTGCGTGTGTGAGAACATTATCCAAAAAAAACATATCTTCAAATATACTCATTCCCTCTTGATGTGGTATGCAGGTGAAAAGATCAACCACATCTATGGTGACAAAAATAAGGTTCTCAGTCAAGAGGTCAGATGTGATGTTTCTTAACGGGTCCCATGAATCTTTCAAGATATGTTTGTTGTTGTTGCAAATATGTTTGGTCTTAAAATCCACAAATTTAGCCATGGGAAGTGTTTTGGAACTATCAGCTGACACAATGGGTCTTAGTGGAGGGTCACTTACGTTCTTGTGCACCTTGGGTATGCCAAAAATTATTGGGATCTTAGGTTTCGGTACATATAAAAATTTGTGCATCTTGCTGTCGATTGTTCCCTCCATAATCATGTTGTCTAGTACCATGTCAATTCTTTGGTAAGCCAAGTTCACCTCATTTATTGATACACTTCTGTATTTGCTTTCCTCTCTGCGAATACTGTTCATTTTGCCTTCATATGTAATGTTATCCATGATAACAGCCCCCCCTCCCTTGTCTGGCTTCATAATTCTTATTTGAGTATTATTTCTTAAGTCGTTCAAGATTTCATATTCTTTTTCTGTGAGGTTGTGTACCTTATTATATTGTTTGAACTCCTTTCTGATTTCATTTTCTAAAACTATTTCCAGATTCTTTATTTGAGGGTGAAATGGGGGGTTGTAAATACTGCGTCTGGTTAGGGCAGGGTATTGTGACTCAGGATTCAATGACATCGGGGGCAGGGTGGCTTGCAGGTTTACCTTCCTAAGGAATAGCTTCATGTCTATGATGGTTTGTACCAGATCCCCTCGAGTGCTAGGGATGTATTTAAACCCTTTGCTGAGTAGGTCGAAATGTGTCTTATTAATAACAATGTTACTGAAATTGTATATCGAAAAATTCTTGAGGGAATATGTGGTACCTGTTCGTAAAATCTCGTCCTCAATATCTACACAAGAAAGGTCAAGATGGTCTGAAATGGGGGTATGGGTGGGGGTGGGGGTGTAAATAGTATTTGTTAATACCTCCCACTCCCCCTTCTCCCTCCCCCCCTCTGAAAATTCTGAAAATCCTGTCTCTTTCTGTTTTGATTGTATTGTGGGTCTTCATTCACTAGAGGTGGAAAGTCGGTATCATAATCTCCCCTGGCTTGTTCCTCCCTCAAGGTGTCCATTTGATAATTGTTCCCTCTCACTTTGCCCAGCCTGATTCTAGCATTGTGTTCATTTCTCTTAGAGGGTGGTTGTGGGTAACTCACATTATTCTGGTAATCCTCTATGTCCCTTTTAAGCTTGTTGATCTTTCTTTGTTCTAACATTTTACATTTCGTGTCTATATCAGATCTTAAACTATAATATTTGTCCCTTTCTTGTTTTATCTCAAAAAACAAATCTTGTTTAATAAAATTATCTAGCACCAAAATCTCTTGTTCTAGTTCCTCTAAAAGCTTATTGTTCTCTTTAATAATGAGCCCAAGAATATCAAGTCCACATTTGTTGAAAATGTCAATTAATTCTTTGTGAAATGCAGTACCGGGTTCTACATTGTTTGGGTACTTCCATACCCTGAGCCCTTTCGGTACAATTTTATGTTTAATACATTCTGTTAAATAGCAATTTTCAGTACACAACGTTTTATACTTGTGCATTAATTTTGATAATTTATCAATTTTTAAACAATAAGAATCACCATCCTGTGGTGAATTGTCCTCTTTAGATTCAAAATTAAAGCGGTGAGGACTTTTCAACCAGTCTAGTATATTACTACAGTTAGAAGAAGCGGAAACAGTACCTGGGGCATTCTTGCCCGACGTGTTCGCGTTTGGAACACTAACATTGTTCAAAACCCCTGTGTGTGTATTCCTATCCGATGCTGTCGAAGGACCCAGAAGCATCGGAGTAATAGCAGGATCAAAAGTGCCACCGTTCGGTTCAGCCTCTTCACGCGACGTGGAGCTGGAATCGCGGTTGTGTCTTTTCCTCTTCTGTTTCAAGCCTCCAAACCTTTCGGTCCCTTCCGGCATGCTTCCTACGTCGGTTGGTTTCCTGCTAAGCAGTGGAGTGCACAGTGGGGTTAGAAGTTCAATGAGCTCGGTGAGCTGCCCAATTAGTTTCCGTGACTGTCCCACTTCTTCACGGTTTGAAAATGGTGGGCTATTCTCCATTGCAGGGCACCGAAACTATAAAGTCAAAAATAGGCGCCCAACCAGTAGAAAAACCAATAAAAATACGAAAAATGGAAATGGCGCACCAGAAAAACCGCACTTTATTTAATCTCCAGTAAAAGCCACAGGTAATCCAACAGGTAAACGCTTTAAAACAGGACAATGCGTTTTCGTCCACTTAGTATTAAGACTTCATCAGACAATTAAATACAAATTCATTAGTCATTAAATAGTAAAGTTAAAAAGAAAATGACCAATAAAAACATTTGCATTTTGCCTAAACCAATAAAAACAATGGGGCTCATTAATAAGAGAAAATCTATGTATAGTAAATGATGTCATGAAATCCTGTTGAAACTTGTTCTGAAATTTAAAAACTTTTAAAATAGTTGATTATGCTATCCTAAATAAAAAGTTTCATGATTTATTCAAATAAATAAATAAATAAATAAATAAATATAGTAAAATCCTCAATGAATCAATATGACAATATATATGTACTAAAATAGTATTTTTTGATCAGGAATTAGGTTTGATTGTAATAACTATGGCACCACCTACTGTTCTTTTTAAATCATTACATATTAAGCTCATATTTTGGCTGCTCTCAGTTTCAGCACAGGGGATAAAGAAATGCACTCATTTAGACCAGGCTGTTTGTTGGCTTCTAATAGTATTTGCCACCATAGTTCTTTAAACTCAAGCCATTCTTCCCAGGGGCCACCTCTCACTTCTTTTTTCACCTGCTCCAACACAAAAAAAGAGAATTTAGAATCTTTGCAGATTTTTGTATGTTTGTATAGAGCATTCGTTTCTTTATTCTTAAGTATCTCATAAAGATGTTCGTATATTCTTCTTTTCAATACTCTTTCGGTTTTTCCAACATAGTAAGAATTGCAATTGGAGCACATAGCAAGGTATACTACTCCCTGGGATTCACAATTGTAGTATCCTGTAACGAATTTCAGCTCAATCTTTTTTTTTTTTTTTTTTTTTTTGATAGTTAACATAAATCCATCTTAGTATTGTCAGCATATTTGCTGACCCACCCTTTGTTGTTAGTAGGCATAAGAGCAAAGACTAGTTTGTACTCTACAAAACACCAAATGTTACAGGTAAAGTACAAGACTTAACCTCCTAAATATGACTCCGTTTTCCCCATACACCAGTTGCCAATCCATCTTACTCAGCAAGAAAAAGAAGTTATGCCTTACCATAACGTTCCATCTGTGTTGTTGATCTGATGGGTTATTGGTTTTGTCCTCAGAACCGAGCCGGCCATATATCAAGCTCGTGTCAGCCAAAAACTCTCGAGCCAAGGTCCTACCCAGAATGCTCTGCTCCCTGTTACCACAGATCGAGTTTGCAAGTTGATAGACAAAAGTAGAGACTACATCTGGTCATAACAGACCTACAATAAAGGAATATATGAGATCAACCAGGAACCTCTGGAGGGGGACAGAGGGTGGGGAGTAATGAATGAACCAAGATCAACAACACAGATGGAACGTTATGGTAAGGCATAACTTCTTTATCTGAAGTTGTTAATCTCCGTTCATTCCTTACTGATGGGACAGAGTCCCCAGCTACCTGTATCCCTGGGTGGCCCTCATGGAAGGACATTCCTGAGCACTATGGAGCCAAAAGAAGCTCTACCTCTGGAGGCCAAATCCAATTTATAATGAAGAATAAAGGTATGAGGTTTGGCCCAAGTCGCAGCTGAGCAAATATCATTAAGGGAAGCCTTAGCATGAAAAGCTGCTGAAGTTGCCATAGACCTTGTAGAATGTGCTTTCACTCTGCGAGGCAAGGTGACATTGATCTTGTTATTGATAAAGGTAATGCAGTTTCTCAACCATGAAGCCAATGTAACTTTTGAGACAGGATGACCTAGTCTTGGTCCAGAAAAAGCCAGAAATAGTTGGTCTGATTTACGGGTAGATTTTGTTCTGGCCAGATAAAATCGTATTTGCCTATGAACATCCAAGGAATGCAGGCAATACTCTCCCCTGTTAGAGTGGTTAAGAAAAAATACTGGAAGGTCAATAAATTGGATGATAGACTGCTCTGACACCACTTTTGTTAAAAAGGAAGAATTAGTTCTCAGCGATACCCTATCCTTATGGAAGATAAGATAGGGAGGATTGATGCATAAGGCTTGAAGTTCTGACAAGTGTCTGGCCGATGTGATTGCAATTAGAAACAAAGTTTTCCACAAAAGATATTTTAAATCACATGAAGATGCATGTTCAAAGAGGGAGCTGTTAGGGCTTGCAGGACCAAGGCCAAATCCCAAGGTTGCACTGGTTATCTAAAGGGAGATTTTAGGTGAAGAACCCCCTTCAAGAAAGTTTTACAGAGTCTATGTGACGAGTGAAGAATCCTGAAAACCAATGTGGAAATTCAAAATGGTAGCTAAATGCATACGAATAGTAGAGGCAGACACCCAAGAGTGGAAAAGGTGTGATAAGTAATCCAAAACCACCGAAACTGGGGCTGACAAGGGGTCTAATTGTTTATTCACTGCCAAAAGAGAAAACCTTTTCCATTTATTGAGATAGATTAGGCTGGTGGATGATTTATGAGATGCAATAAGAATACTGCGCATTGGGGGTGAGAGGTTTTCCTGCCTGGCAATCAGTGGAAGTGGAGAAATCAAGCTGTCAACTTCAGGGTTGTTAGATTGGGGTGAGTCAGACCCTGCGGATGGGAGATCAATGTTGGGGATGGATTGAGGATCCATGGTTGATCTAGCAGGTGAGGCCAGAGGAAGGGGAACCAGACTTGTTGAGGCCAATATGGAGCAATGAGGATCACTTTGCTTTTCAACTGCCATGCTTTCATCAGAAATTGGGAGATGAGGGGGAGAGGAGGATAAGCATAAAGTAGACCCATGGGCCAAGAGTGGACTAGAGGGTCTCTTGGTTATTGTCCCTGAGGGGGGATCAGGGCAAAATAGTTGCTGCACTTGAAGTTGGTTGGGGAGGTGAATAGATCGCAGCAAGGTTGGCCCCAGTAGTTGAAGATTTTTGCTGCTATCACAGGGTTGAGGGACCACTCGTGAGGTTGTAGAATACACCTGCTCAATTTGTCCACTATCACATTGGAGCTCCTGGGAATGTGCATTGCAATTAGAAAGTGGTTGGAAGCTATCACCCATTGCCATATTCTCGGCATAATGGTGAGAGCTGGTGCCCCCTTGCTTGTTGATGTACCAGACCACTGACATGTTGTCCGATTGGATCTCAATAGTCCCTGACGGAAGGATGGAATGAAATGCTTGCAATGCTAGTAGCACCGCCCTCAGTTCCAGGACACTGATATGCAAAAGGGCTTCTGTCTCCAACCAGGTGCCTTGGACTGAGTTTCCCCTGACACAGCCCCTTCACCACATCAGGGAGGCATCTGTTGTCACCATGGCTTTCGGATGATGGGGGCTAAAGGGGCGAGACCATTGTTGCAGATTTTGAGACGTCCACTGGAGTAAATCTTGCTTGCATCTCAGAGTTACACTTATCTGAAAAGACAAAGGATGATGTAGAGGGTACCACTGAGTGAGAAGTAACCACTGAAGGAGCCTCCTGTGGAATCTGGCTAGAGGAACAATGGTGATCGAGGCTGCCACTGACACCAGGAGTTGGGGTATAGATTGAGCAGGAGATTTGTGGTGACAGAGCAGCGGTTGAACCTGTTGCCTTATTCTTTGAAGCCTGTGGTCCGGAAGAGATGCTGTGCAATTTCCCATGTCCAACAGTACCCCTATGAATTCCAAAGACTGGGCTGGGGTCGTGTTGGACTTCTCCCAGTTTATAGTAATTCCCAGGCATTGTGCTGTGAGGAGAGTGTAGTGCAGGGCTTCTTCCAGTAGATGCTTGGTGGGGGCAGTGAGGAGCCAGTCGTCTAGATATGGAAATGCCTGGAATCCTTGAAGTTGCAAGTGAGCGATAACCACTGCCATGCATTTGGTGAACACTCTTGGGGATGTAGAGAGACCAAAGGGCAGTGCTAGAAATTGGTAGTGACTGCCTCCAATGCAGAAGCAGAGGTATCTTCTTGAGCGTTTGTCCATTTTTATGTGGTAATATGCCGCTTGAAGATTTTCAGAGCGCATCCAATCATCTTCTTCCAGAAGAGGAAGGATAGACTGAACCATGACCATCCAGAATTTCTCTGTTTTTACAAATTTGTTCAGTGTGCTGAGATCCAGAAGTGTCTCTAGTCCCCTGTCTTTTCTGACACTAAAAAGAACCTTGAGTAAAAAAACGGATCCTGTCTGGTCTGCTGGGACCATTTGGATGAGTCTTTTTTGTAGCAGCTTTTGGATTTCATGTGCTGCTGCTTCCCTTGGACTCTGTGGAACGTCGGGTAATACTTTGGATGAGGTTGGACAAAGATGGAAGGGGATGTGATAGCCTCTGGATATTATCTGTTGTACACAAGAGTCGGTGGTTCTGTTTCACCAGGCAGTGGGGTACACGGAAAATGACTCCAACCACTTCCAGAGGTGAGCAGTCGGGCAACACTTCAGGAGCGCTGATAGGGTTGGCCAGAGAAAGAATCTCTGGAAACCCAATTTCATGGACCTCCTCTGCCCCGAAAGGGGTGTCTTCCATTGGAGCTTCCCCCTCCGCCTCTAGGGGAGAACTCGGCACATGCATCATGGAAAGAGCCCTGTGATTTCCTGTGCCACATATTCCCACTCCTCTCATTTCTAGAGTAGAATTGTTGAGGAGTGGAGTGTCTGACACCAAAAGCAGATAGGGTCTTGCCATCTTGTTCACACCTTGTCAGCATATCTTTAACTTTAGGGCCAAACAAAGAAGCGGACTCGATGGGGGCGTTCATGAAAGAAGCCTAAACGGAGTCTGCAAAGTCACAAAGGCGCATACAGGCATGTTGTCTGGTGACTATACCCACGTCTGCCGCTCTAACTACTCCTTCCGTTGCATGAGAGAGAAGACAAATGGAAGAATTGGAAATGGAATCTAGGGTGGCTATCTGAGAAGCTACGTTGTCATGGACATCATCAGAAACAGTTTCTGCCAAGGTTTCAAAGAGTTGGTTGATGAGATCCCTCTGGAGCCTCGTAAAGTGTGACAAATAGTTCAAAGACCTTACAGCAAAGGTCGATGAACCAAACACATGCTTCCCTAGTCTAACTATCGCCCAGGACTCCTTGTTGGGTGGATGGACAGTTTGTCTCTCTTCTGCCAAGTCTTTCTTAGTTGCAGCCGCCACCACCATGGCATCTACTGGAAGACCTCATGACCAATGGCGATGCTTAGCTGGGGATGATAAGACTTATCAGTCCTCCACGGTATCACTTCCAGGGTGTCAGGAGCCTTCCATGCTTGCTGGACGATGAGCTGGACAAGCTCATCAGCCAGCAGGGTAACCCAGGAGGTAGGGGGCCGGGAACAAAAGGCCTGCAAGAATACGAATTCCTCAGAGGAAGTATTAGAGGACTTCCAGTCACCCCTCTGTCTAAGGATCTCGATAATGTCACCAAAGGACACCTCATCAGAGGGTGACCGTGGGGACCCTTCCCCATCATCAAAGTCCATATCTTTGGTCAAAGACTCCTCTGTGGGGTCCATGTGCTTCCATTTGCATGAAGCTTTGCGGGGTACTTCCTCAGTCGGAGGTTCTGGGGAACTCTGCAAAGAGGGGGTCTCCTGAGGGGGAGAAAACTGAGGCACTTGTGCCTGGTGTCCGGTGGTTGTGGCTTGTGAGAGTTGCGGCACAGAGGGGGGAGAGGACTCTGACATGTGGGGTTTGCCAGCGGAGACAAGCACCCTCTCCATGGCCTGGAAGGCTGGCCCACCCAAGGAGGGATGGGAGCCCTAAACTGAGCATGACAACCTCGTAACCAGAGTCACACCCTGTCCCGACAACCCAACCCCCAGACCAGGAGTCTCAAAAGGACTGAGAAGCATGAGAGAGGGAGGATTCCTGGAGGGTACCATAGAAAAAAATCAGCATGGAACCAAGAATGCCTTCCCCCATGGCGCAGCCACTGGCCTGATAAGAGGCCAATGCCCAGTGCACCGAGGGCCATAAGGACGACTCTGGCTCCAAAGTGAGATCCACTACTGGGGTCAGAGGGAGGGAAGCTGCTATCAGAGTAATGGGCTTTGATTCTTGGGTGAAAGTCGAAGGAGGAGTGTACGTTGAAGTTTGAGAAGATATACATTCACCTGAAGGAGGGAACGTGGGTTTTGGTGGTTGAGAGAGACCTCTGGCCACAAGCAACTGGTGAATAAGCTGCAACACATCTTGCTCAGAGAGGTTCCTGGTCGACCTCATAGAGAAACCTGAGGGCAATTCTGGCCTTTCTGGAAAAGGACTATATTGGCTACCAATGAATGGATCCAAGGAAAGACAGTACTTGGTTCTTGCTAATTCGAGAGGTGCAGAGCCCAGAACCAAGGATGTCTGCACTGAAGAGAATGGTGTCAAAGTAGCCTGCGCCGACGTCAGCGCCATAGAAGTCGAAGGTGTCTGCACCGTAAAAGCAAGCGTCTGCACCGATGGGTACGGTGCCATCGAGGAAAGTGACTGTAGTGGTAACAATGACAGTGCTGAAAAAGACAGCACCAAAGAGCATGTCAGTGCCGAAAGTGTCTGCATCGTGGAGGACAGTGACATCATACTCGGGGCCAAAGGGGATTGCACCAAGGAGACTGTACCTGCATGGACGGTGCCGGTAAGGACTGCGACAGAAGTGACTGCACCGGGAACTCCAGTGCCGGTGTCAATAACAAAGACATGGCTGGAGCAAGAATCAACTGGGCCAGAGCCAAGACCGGAGCCAAAAGGGTCACAGGTAGCAGCATCGAAGTAGTAGTCATTTTCACCTTCTTATGAGTCAACTCCCTACAATGTCCAGAGGGAGATGAAGTTAGCAACCTCAATGAGGAATAGGAAGAACACCTCTTACAGGGTTTAGCAGGAGGGGGTAAGCCCTCCAACCCAGAGGTAGCCTCACAGAAAGGAGATCTGAGAAGACCTTTCAGGATTAACTTCTTCTTTCTCTCATTAAGAGTCCTGGTCGAAAAATTTCTACAAATCCCACACAGGGGATCCACAGTAAGGTGGGACACATTCAAACAATAGACACACAAGTCATGGCCATCGGAAACTGGTAACTTATGGCCGCAATCCTTATACTGTTTAAAACCAACACTACTTTTCTTATCAGACATAATGATATGGAGAAGAACAGCAGTATCAAGAAGAAGAGGAAAGGCTACCCAAAAGGGTAAGAAGAGAGAAGGAAGAAGGATTACCAATGATGGTAATGAAGAATTACCTCAAAGGTAAGAAAAGGGTAATAAAGGGAAATAGACTAAAGGTAGAGAGTCTTAAGGCTATGATAGGGTAGGAGAATAATAGAAGAAACTGTTTGAAAAACTTTAAAGTAGAAACGATATATAAACTTTCAAAAAATTATACATTTAGCTGAAGAGAGTGGCTTGACACAGCTGTGCAGCAATGCAGTAAATGAGATCTGAGGTAACAGGGAGCAGAGCATTCTGGGTAGGACCTTGGCTAGAGCATTTTTGGCTGACACGAGCTTGATATATAGCCGGCTCGGTTGCGAGGATGGAACTGATAACCCATCAGTACAGAATGAACAAAGATTAACAACATCAGATTTAGTATTACTAGAAATTTAGGCATGAATAATTTTTGGTGTAGAAGCCTTTGCCAGATTTAGAAAAAAGACTGGTGTATAGTCTAGACTCTACTACCATCGTAATAATGTCCTACAAATTAACTAGGTTTGTTAAAGGAGGCCTGCCTCTGGTGAACTCATGTTGTGAAAAAATTCAATGAAGAGCCAGTAATTTTTAGAATTTACTAACAGCTCAGTGATATACCTTTTAAAATACTTCCCTAACATTGATGTGAAACTTACAAGTCCATAATTTTTTTACTTCTTGTTTATTACCCTTGTTACACAGAAGTGACATTGAATGACTTCTATATCACTGGCACAAAACCTGTTTTTAACAAGTTGTTAAAAATTCTATGAAGTGCAGGGCATAATTCTTGATAACCTAGTTGGGTGTGTCAATGGAATATTACCTGGTACAACTGAGCAGTTTGTTCTTACTTTCTTCAAAGAATTAAGACAATCTCACGTTCAATATATGAACACTCATGGAAGTCCAGGTTACTTGTGTTACACAAGATATATTTAATTTAAGCTACTGATTGTAAAGCACCTGCTAAATTTAATAGTAACAGTTATGAGATCCTTAGTACACATACAATATAATTTGGCTAGTTGAATGGGTAACAGAATTAACATATTTATAGTATATTTTTGTTATTTTGATCCTTTGATGGACTTGTTTCAAAGTTTGCCTTTTTTTGATCAAGAGCTGAAGATTCTTCCACATTGCTTAATTTTATTTTGATTCTATCAGTTGGGTACTTATCTACATTTGAAAGTTTTTTTTTCCTTTTAATATAGATTTATCATCCTGTTATTCCACCAAAAAGGGAACTGGTGGATCATGACTTCTGTCTTTTATTTTCCTTTGTGGTTTCAATATCAGACGTGAAAGTATCTATTAAGGTTAAGTATCCAAATTCTTTACTTTGATTTAGACTTTAGGAGTTCCAGTCACAGAACAAATACATTCTTTTAAAAACTTCAAATTCACTAGAACACAGTTACACCTGCAACTTACATGATGAGTCTGTTTAATACCATTAAGTAACTGAATTGTGGTCTCAGATTCCTATACGCGCGCACATGGATATATATGTGTTTGTGTGTAAATGTATATATATAGGTATAGTGATCCTGATGTCCTTGTTGCTGTAGTTAACAGAGCAGTGTGATGTCACTTGAACCACTATTTTTATACTATTCACAGTAAACCTGTGTTGGTTTATACTTTAATATGTCTGTCTGCTACTATTGTCTTTTTATGCGGCACTTCACACAAGTACTGCTGCACAGTGTGAAGATTGTGTGAAGATAGATGAAGGTTGCCAGCCTAGTCAGATAGAATTTTATAGATAATTCTGTCATTTGTAAATATTAATGTAAGCCACAGGCTTATTGTCTTAAATGGAAAAATGCTGTTAGATGTGGAACTGCAAAAAAATGTAACAGTGCACTCTGCTGGCAGAAAGTTGACCAAGTAAATTATGTTGTGACCCTTTGATATAAACATGGTGCCAATATGTCTAAATGAAGACATTCTTTCTATTGTTTTAACCAAAAGTTAAATTGCTAGATTTAAGCATGCAAATGCATTTTTATTGCTCTGCTTTCTGACCAGCTGCAAGATAACAAAAGGAGATGTTAACAATGTAAATGCAGTTTCTGTTAGCCTGGGAATCCAGGGAAGTGTGAAGAATGATGTAATGGGAACCAGGAATGTGATTTTAAAAAGAGAGAGAATCAGGAAGCATTAAGCATTTTTGTCTTGACCATCCAACTCATCAGCACACTGCCTTTGGTCTATATGTAAGTTTATCTTAGACTTGTGTTTTCTCTTAGAAATAGCATGTGTGTTTTTCTATGATGTCAGAACTGTACTACTGGATTATTTTAAGTATTTCTCTGTGATCTTTGAACTCCTGACTAGCACTGTGTAGTAAGACGTATTGTCTTGTGTTTTTATTATTTATTATTAAATATTTTAAAAACCTTTCAACTGTGGCTGTTTTGTGTAGAGATATGTTAAGCTCTAAAAGTACATTGCATGTATATAGTGATCCTGTACCAAGTCACTCTAATAAGCCTTGACCGTTTAGTTATACTGCCAATTGGATAATAATATTGCTAAGTAATAACTGGGCACCCTTTTAAGGGCCTTTGAGTAGCTGATAAATATTAGTGGGTGGTGGCAGCTGATACTACCATATAGTCTGGGAAAAAGGGGCACAGCTGGAGAACCTGTGCCAACCTTCCCCAGGAGTGTCTGTGTGGTTGTATAAACTCTTCTAAAAGAGTGTGTCTGTGTGTGTGTGTGTGTGTGTGTGTGTGTGTGTGTGTGTGTGTGTGTGTGTGTGTCAGCAACTTTGGCAGGGACAAGAAGCACTGATTGGACAGAGAAGGTACTGGAGGTTAGCTTGCCCATTAGGCTGAGATCTGGACCCTATAGCTGTGCCAGTGGAGAGTCTTATTGGGGACCTGGAGAGCAAGGGAGCGACCAGCCCCGGACTGACTGTGATCTCTGCGTGCTCCTAAGGGAAATTGCACTTTACTGTGTGTATTTGTTATCCTTTCCTCCTATATGAGATGCCCCTCACTGGTGTTAGTGGTGAGGATTGAGGCTTCTTGATTGCTGAGCCAGGGCATGGGTGTCACATATTAATTGTTTGGCAGTGGTGGGACATCCACACCACATGTTAATTGGTTGGCAAATACTAATTGGCTTCTAGTGGTGTGGGTAGAGTGTATTCCTGTAGCTTGTGTACAGTGAGCTTTGAAGGTGTTTTGTACTGTAAAATGTGCCAAGCAGTGAATACTCAGAGTTCAGATCACAATTGTTTTTATTTATTTTGTTAGCTTAGTTAGTCAGGGTGAGCAGGCAGCATGTCAGCAGAGGAGTATGGAAAGGTGACAAGGAGCCAGCTGGTGGAGATGTGCCAGGCTAATGGACTGGTGCATGGAAATCTGAATAAGGTAGACCTGATTGCAGCCTTGGTTACAGCTGCATCAGAAAACAGCATCCAGGAGGACAATCAGACTGGCAGTGGAGATATAATACCCTCGAAGAATGGACAGTTCAACCTTTCTGCAGAGGACTTAAAAATCCATCTGGAGCTAAGGAGACGAGTTGGAGGCCAGGCGTATGGAGATAGAAGCCAAGGAAAAGGAGCGAAACAGGAAGCATGAGAGGGAAATGCTGACTCCACCAGAGTCATGGAGGTAATGGGGAAGGAAGTAACTGGACCACAGAAGCACAAAAGGTCAGTAAATTTATTCCACAGTTTAAAGAGGGGGATAATTTTGATAGTTTCATTCATATGTTTGAGAGGGTATGCAAACAGTATGGTGTTGACCAAAGGCTCTGGGTACCGTTCCTGACCCCCTTACTCCATGGTAAAGCTGTAACTGTTTTGTCAAAGATGTCTGACGTTGCATGTTTTGATTATACTGCTGTTAAAAATCACTTGTTAGAATTGTTTAAGCTAACACCTGAAACGTATAAGAAAAAGTTTTGTGAGCATAGACGCAAGTCAAATGAAAGTGTGTGTGAATATGTTTCTGAACTGAGCACTTATTTCCATAGGTGGGTGAGTGGATGTCAGTTCACCACTTTTGAAGGGCTGGCAGACCTTTTGGTGAGAGAACAAGCCCTTAGCACTTTGTCTGAGGACATGACGATCTGGTTAGCTGATATACAGTGTGCTACTTCAGATGAGTTGGGGAAGAAGGGAGACCTATACCTGGCAAGCAGGGCAGCCCTGCACAGGAAGGGGACCCCTAGTACTGCTCACGGGTCTAAAGGAATCCATGGTGGGCAGCACAGACTGCCCCAACAGAATCTGCCAGTGACAGGGGAAGCCACTGGTCCAGGTACACATCCAGGAGCTAGGGTTAAATGTTTTGAATGCAACCAGTGGGGCCATGTGGCATACAGGTGCCCATGGAGGCAAGGTGGGGAACAAAAAGTGAGGGAGCCAGTAAGTGGGAGAGACAAAATGCCAATAGTAGGTTGTCTTGGGACAACAAGGGTACCAAACTACCACCAGGGATTATATCCTACTCTAGTGAATGGCAAAGAGGTTATTGCCAAGAGAGACACAGCCTCTGATATAACCATTATAAAGCCTGCAATGGTTACAGAGAAGCACTACCTGCCTGACAGTCTATTCCAGTCAGGGCTTTAGGAGGGATCCTATTCCAAATACCTTATTAGGGTTCTCTTTGACCGGGAGGGTGAAAAAGGAAGCCTGCAAGTAGGTGTGTTTGAGGATATACCTGCAGATGCCCTTATACGGAATGATTTTGATAGTGCAGTACCCTGTGCTTGTGCAGTGACATGCAGTCAGGATTAGAGACAAGTAAGTAAGTCTGGTAGCCTGGGGAAGACCCAGACAGACTGCATACTTGCTGGTGGGTGGTTACTTCAGGGAGGGAGCTACCCTGTAGCAGTGAGATTAAAGGTGAGTCACAGCTGCTTGGGGGTACTGATGGTCCCTTGGACAGAGTGATTGCAAAGGTAGAGGCGAGTAGTAGTACCCAGGCTGACAGTCAAGCACCACAGTCCGAGGATGCCAGACCTCCTGTGGAAGGCGAGCTGGGAAGGGTTACAAGGAGAGAGTTGAGATAGGCTCAGCTCTCAGACCCTACATTGCAAGGCCTGAGGCAGGTAGCTAGGGAGGCACTTGATTCACAAGGAAAGGGGGAATCTGTATACTGGGTCAAAGGGTTACTACACAGACAGTGGACCCCTGAGGGTGGGCTAGAAGGTGAGAAAGTACAGTAGTTGGTAGTGCCTAGAGCCTACCATCTTGGCGCATCTAGCCATAGCCCATGATATTCCCTTTGCAGGTCATATGGCCATAAAACATACAAAGAGGCATATTATGCAGAACTTCTATTGGCCTGGAATTCCCAGAGATGTAACAGGGTACTGCAGAACTTGTGAGCAGTGCCAAAAGGTAGGTAAGGCAGAAGACAAGGTTAGAGCTCCTTTGATGCCTTTGCCTGTGATTGAGGAGCCATTTCAGAGGGTAGCTATGGATATTGTGGGTCCTCCGAGTACCCCAAGTTCCACAGGGAAAAAGTATATCCTAGTGGTAGTGGATTATGCTACACAATACCCTGAGGCAGTGGCTTTATCCTCCATTGAGGCAGAGAAGGTGGCAGATGCTTTGTAAGAGATTTTCAGCAGGGTAGGTTTCCCAAAAGAAATACTGACTGACAGAGGTGACAATTTCATGTCAGACCTGCTGGCTTGTCTGTGGAAGTCTTGTGGGGTGAAGCACATCCCCAGACTAATGGTCTTGTTGACAGGTTAAACTCTACAATCAAGTCCATGCTATGGGCATTTGCAGATCAGTTTAAGAGGGAGTGGGACAAATATTTGCCCCATCTTTTGTTTGCTTACAGAGAAGTTCCCCAGGAATCCACAGGTTTTTCACCCTTTGAGTTGCTGTATGGGCATAGGGTGAGGGGACCTCTAGATTTAATTCAAGATGGGTGGGAAGAGGAGTGTGAGTCTCACAAGGAGTCTGTCACAGCATATGTCCTAATCCTCAGGACAAGGCTCAGGGAACTCATGGGCTTGGCCGAGGAGAATCTGGCAGAAGCCCTACAACAGATAAAGGTGTGGTATGACAAGAATGCTTGAGCTAGAGAGTATGCTGTGGAGCAGCAGGTAATGGTTCTCATTCCTGTCAGACACAACAAGCTGCAAGCAGCTTTGGAGGGACCGTACAAGGTGGTAAGAAAGGTAAGTGATGTTAACTACATGGTGGAACTCCTAGGCAGAAGGCAGGGGCACAAATTGTACCATGTTAACATGATGAAAGCTTACCATGATAGGGAGGCCCTTGTGCTCAGCATATGCAGTGGATTGCAGGAGGAGTCTGAGGGAGATCTGGGGACTGATCTCCTCAGTGAGGCTCGGGTTGACACCTCAGTGGAAGGGGAAGCAATGTCCCAGCAGCTATCTCCTACCCAGGTTCGAGAAATCCAAGCAGTGTTGCAGGAAGTTCGGGACATGTTCACTGGGAAACCAGGGTGCACCCACCTGGGGCAGCACCAGGTGGATACAGGACCCCAAAGGCCTATTAGGCAGGCCCCTTATAGAGTGTCTGATAGAGTTACACAGACTCTGAGGGAGGAGGTACAAGAGATGTTGGAACTAGGGATGATTCAACAGTCCAACGGTCCCTGGGCCTCCCCAGTGGTGCTGGTGCCAAAGAAGGATGGCAGCACCAGGTCTTGTGTGGACTACAGGAAATTAAACAGTCACAAAGAGTCAGATGCTTACCCCATGCCTAGGACAGATGAGGCCCTAGAGCAGCTGGGTGGGGCTAAGTATCTTACAACCACTGATCTTACCAAGGGTTACTGGTAGGTGCCCTTGACTCCCAGTGCTAGAGAGACGACAGCATTTGTGACTCCCTTTGGCTTGTATGAGTTCACAAATATGACCTTTGGGATGAAGAATGTCCCAGAAACTTTCCAGAGGCTGTTAGATCATATCCTGGCAGAGGCAGGAGGGTTTGCTCTTGCTTACCTAAATGATATTGCCATCTACAGCCATTCCTGGCCAGAGCACCTTGAGCATGTCAGGGAGGTGCTGAGCAGACTACAGAGGGCAGGGTTGACCATTAAGCCGAGCAAATGTCAGGTGGGTATGGCAGAGGTCTCCTACCTAGGACATACAGTGGGGAGTGTTAAGATAAGGCCAGAACCTGCCAAAGTGAAAGCCATTCAGGCATGGCCTGCACCTGTTACTAAAAAGCAGGTAAGGGCAATTTTAGGGGCAGCAGGGTACTACTACAGAGTACCATAGCTGCTCCCCTCATAGACCTGACAAGGAAGAACAGGCCAGATAAGGTAGTGTGGACCCCAACATGTGAGCAGGCATTCCAGAAGCATAAAGAAGCTTTGGGAGGACCCCTTGTGTTAGCCAGTCCAGATTACAGCAAAGAATTTGTTGTGCAGGTGGATGCTTTGAACCATGGGGTGGGGGCTGTACTTAGCCAGATTTCTTCAGAGGGGAAAGAACACCCAGTGGTTTATCTCAGCCATACGGCTCCAACCCAGGGAAGAATGCTATGCAGCTGTAGAAAAGGAATGTCTAGCCATAGTGTGGGCACCACAGAAACTTCAGTCTTATCTGTATGGAAGGAAAGTCACTGTTATGACAGATCACAACCCCCTAACATGGTTAAACAGAGACAGCCAGCAAAATGCCAAGTTGCTAAGATGGAGCCTGGGGTTGCAAGCATATATGTCTGTGTAGCACCACAGTGGGATTAGCAATGCTAATGCAGATGGGCTCTCAAGACAGGAATGGAGTAAGGTATACTCAGATAGACCTAACTCCCTCAAGCAGCGTTTCTCAAGGGTCACTTGAAAAACTAGCTTGAGATCTTCGGGGGGGGGGGGGGTGTTATGTGAAGATAGATGAAGGCTGCCAGCCTAGCCAGACAGAATTTTATAGATAATTTTGTCATTTGTAAATATTAATGTAAGCCACGGGCTTGTTGTCTTAAATGGAAAAAATTCTGTTAGATGTGGAACTGCAAAAAATGTAACAACAGTGCACTCTGCTGGCAGAAAGCTGACCAAGTAAAGCATATTGTGACCCTTTGATCTAAACACTAAATTAATATTTCAACTGTAAGGGAACATGCAACACTAAAAATATAGTGTACCTAGCTACTTGTAACAACTGTACCAGTTTTTATGTGGGTAAGACAAACCAATTATTCAAAAGAAGGATATTACGGCATTTAAATGATATTCGCAAACTTGATACTCATAATGCACTTGCGGCACATATTAAAGAATTTCCTAATCATGGCTTTAGTTTTAAAGCCATTGAACATGAGATACCTAATATTAAAAGAGGCAATATTACTAACGTAACAGAACTTAGTGAGGCAACATGGATCGTCAACTTGCAAGCCGATAGATTCCCTGGATTAAATGCCTGTGTACCTATAAAACCTGTATTAAAAACCAGAAGACCAAAGATCTATTCATAAAATATCCTTATACACGAGTAAAAATCTTTTCATCAGAAGAGATGGAGCATTAGTATAAGTGTGACAACAGAGTAGTATATACTTTTGACTGGAAGTCATGACAGTTTTATTAAGTTTTGACATTTGGTATTATTTCCAGCAGTCCGACTATATAGTCTCTATATTGCCACTCAAAGAGCTAGAAGGTGTGCTAACTTTGAAAATTTTACTTTGCTATGGGACAAATGACACACATATCTTAATTTTGGATGAAGTACATCGAAGAATATGAACAAATAGAAAGCTATGACAACATTATCAAGTTTTGACATCCTTAATTACTATCAGCAGTCCTGCTTTCTACATATATATTCCTTATATTGTAACTCAGGGAGATATAAGAACTCATACTGTATTCATCACAGCTTTGCACGTTATATGTTTTTTAAACATCTGATTGGTTTAGAAAGATGGTCGGACACCTCATTTGAATGCAAGGTATACACCTCTTTCCTTGGAGAATCATTTGATATTTAATTGGCCACAATTCATCTGATGCTTTAACCTTAGAACTTCAGTCAAGTTTATGAATGACAGTTGTTAGCAACTCATTGGTTAAGAACATAGTGATTGAGCACCTCTTTTGCATAGAAGGTGTATCGTTGTTTGAGGCGCCATAATTGGCGCATGATCATTGGTCACAAGTTTGTTTAAAAGTTCAGCATCTTTTTCAACCCCTTATGATCTGAAGAAGGTGAAAACCGAAAGCGCTTATCGTGTATTTGGGGTCCTTTGCTTTGGAATTTTATATCCATTCTTGTCAACGTATTTAAACAGTAGTATTTCATCACCATTTGGTTTCCTTAAAGGCGAAGATCTATTTGCGAATGATTTTGCCTGTAAAAATATTTTTGGATAACAGGTTCTCATTGACATCTACAGGACACAATATTGTTACTTTTTGGAACTTTTTATCCTTTCTATATATGGAGAAATTTGTGAGTACTTATCATTGAAAAAGAGCTGTTTATAGAGTCAATGACAAGGACTGAAAAAGACTTTGTTTATTGAGCATTATTTTTGTGCTCTTTTTGTCAATGACAAAGTTTTTACCAAGCAATTCTGCTTGTTTTATTTAAATAAACAAACTTATAAGATTTTATCTGATTTTGTGTCTGCACATTATTGGCCGTGGTGCAACAGTTTGATTTTTTTTTTCGTTTTTGATCTAAACACGGTGCCGAAATGTCTAAATTAAGAAATTCTTTCTATTGTTTTAACCAAGAGTTAAATTGCTAGATTTAAACATGCAAATGGATTTTTATTGCTCTGCTTCCTGGCCAGCTGCAAGATAACAAAAGGAGATGTTAAGAATGTAAATGTAGTTTCTGGTAGCCAGGGAACCCAGGAAAGTGTGAAGAATGATGTAATGGGAACTAGGAATGGGATTTTAAAAAGAGAGAGAATCAGAGAGCATTAAGCATTTTTGTCTTGACTATTCAACTCATCAGCACTCTGCCTTTGCTCTATATGTAAGTTTATGTTAGACTTGTGTTTTCTCTTAGAAATAGCTAGAAATTAGAAAGATTAGACTAAGTGTTTTTTCTGTGATGTCAGAAATGTACTACTGGATTATTTTAAGGATTTTTCCGTGATCTTTGAACTCTTGACTAGCACTGTGTAGTAAGAAGTATTGTTTTGGGTTTTTATTATTTATTATTAAATATTTTAAAACCTTTCAACTGTGGCTGTTTTGTGTAGAGATAAGTTAAGCTCTAAGAGTACAGTGCATGTATGCAGTGATCCTGTACCAAGTCACTCTAATAAGCCTTGACTGCTTAGTTATACTACCAATTGGATAATAATATTGCACAGTAATAATTGGACAGCCTTTGAAGGGCCTTCGAGTAGCTGATAAATAATAGTGGTTGGTGGCAGCTGATAATACTGAATAGTCTGAGAAAAAGCGGCACAGCTGGAGAACCTGTGCCAGCCTTCCACGGGAGTGCCTGTGTGGTTGTAAAAACTCTTCTCAAAGTGCGTGTGTATGTGTTTGAGCTACTTGGGCAGGGACACGAAGCATTGGTTGGACAGAGGGGGTGCTGGAGATTTTAGCTTGCCTCCTAGGCTGAGATCTGGACCATATAGCTGTGCCAGTGGGGAGTCTTATTGGGGACCTGGAGAGCAAGGGAGTGACCAGCCCCAGACTGACTGTGATCTCTGTGTGCTCTTAAAGGAAATTGCACTTTTCTGTGTGTATTTGTTATCCTTTCCTCCTATATGAGATGACCCTCACTGGTGTTAGTGGTGAGGATTGAGGCTCCTTGATTGCTGGGCCAGGGCATGGGTGTCACATATAGAACAATGGATGACTTGAAAAACAAAGTAACCACAATGATCTGCTTCATATCTGGTGCAAAATGTGTGCAAACTTTCACATCTACTCTGTAATAATGGAGATGGACACATTCTATTTGTCAGTTTCGAGGGAACTTTTTACAATAATTTGTTCCAGGGTTACTGTCTGCATGATAGAAGAGTTAAGATATGAGAATACCTGATTAATTCTGTCACCTTTCTTGAAGCACGGGCTGAAATTATTTCATTAGTTAAATGTAGATTATGCATAGCCACTAACTGGTATGCAATTCTCTTTCTTTATCATTCAGATACATTGGGAATGTCTGCCAATGTGATAAAAAAGACTAAAGACAATTGCAAGTTCATATCACCTAGACCAGAAGATAAGGGAACATAATAGAGATATCTTACTACTGTTAATCAATAATATGACACCACAGAGTGCCAGGAAATTTAAGAAGGCCAATCTAGATTGATGCAATGGCTAACTGTGTTATACTTTTCAGCCACACTACTGTCATGCAGAAAGACATTTTTCATAGGAAAGTTCCTGACATGCCCTTTCAACTAATCAGTAGCCTCCCATAGTGTCAGTGAAGTGGCCAAACCCCATTTATCAGTGTCATACTTCCAAAGCAGTCTTCTCATTTATATAAGCCAAGTTCCCTAAAACAGTGACACATAGGAAGCAAAGAAAGCCTTTGATCTTTCAAGTTCCAACTTAGACTCCTAAATAAATGATCGATGCCCAGCAAGCCACTAGAATTATCACTAGCCAAGTAAATTTGCTGACATAACCTTTAGAAGAAGCAATGAGTGATTGTATTCTAGACATCCCTGGATAATGCCTGTGAAAACAACCCCTGTTCGTCGGATACCCCCATTTTGGGATCTATTATGTGTCTATCATCAAAAGGTTTCAGCCTCTTGCTAATAACATGGAAGAATTATCTGCTCTGAGTATAATTAACATGGACCAGACTTTGGAATCTGTTGGAGTTTGTTCCATACAGGAAGGAAAACAGCCAGTAATCTATAATCTCTCACAAATGTTTTTTGTGGAAGCACAGTTACGTGAATCTGCTGAAACTCAATAACCAACATGGAGTAATCAAGCCTTCCCTTCTGAAGTGCTGAGCTCCTGCTTCCAAAAAATAAATAAATAAAAAATGTATCTTGAACAAAATGCTTGGAATGCTGAAATTCATAATGCTTGCAGAAACACAGAAGAAATGTTACCAACTGTGGATCTAATGTTTGCAGAGGGCATGTGGAAGACGTTATGACTCTTGAATTTCTTCTAAAAGTTAATTGCTGAAATGCATAACAAAACAAAAGTATCATTTGTATTAAGCTACAGTTAGTGTGCAAATGAGGGATGTGCAGATGTGATGCTTAGCTGATGCAGACCTCTATGAAGTCTACCGTCAGGGAACTGATAAACAGGCCACAGCATAAACATTGGGCAACAATGACCAAGGGGACAGAGAAATGTCAAAATAGGACAGACTGTTGAGGTATATATATCATGAAATGTAAGGAGTCTATATAAAATAATGAAATTCAAATGCATACAGTCATTTCCTAGAAGATTTCAAGCAGGTGTAGAATTTCTAGACAATAAAGTAGAGTTGTAGAAGGAGAAGGGTCCAGGAACCCACGGAGAATGGACTTGGAAAACTTGATCTGGATCCACAGAAGGAATCAAGCTTAAAGTGCTTTGTAAAGGTATACACTCCTCTGTATACACATAGCAGCTTCTGGAACGTTTCTAGAATCCAGCCCTTTCCAAATAGCCACAGATGGTCTTAGCTGTGCCTGGAATAGATTTGTTATGATGAGTATAACAAATGGTAATAACCCTAGACAACCATCTGGAAGTAATGTTTTGACACAGGTTGTCTCCTCTTCTTACCTTCACAAGAAATAAACAATTTATATAAAGGTCTGAAAGATTTAGTTCTGTCAAGATAGTACTGAAGTTGTCTGTGGACATCCAAAGAATATAGTATCCTTTAGCACTCATTTTTAGGTTCAGTAAAGAAAATGGGGATATGGATGGTTAGGCTGAAAGGAAGCTTATATACTACTTTAGGCATAACAGAAGGATTAATTCTTAAAGAAGCCCAGTGACTTATGGAAAAGGAGTTAAGGTCAACTAACAATAAAAGCTTGCAACTCAAATACCCTTCTTGCAGAGGTCAGAGCAATCAGTAAAACTGTTTTCCATGTTAAGAACTTCAAGTTACTCAGATTAGCTTGTTCAAATGGAGTAGCTGTTAGCTTCCCTAACACAAAATTAAGATCCTAAAGAGGGGCCACTGGCTTACTTGAAGACATTTATGCTAAAACCCTTTCAGGTACATTTTGACATGAGACTGCCTTGAAAGAGGAGGATCTATGTGCAGACATGCTGAAATGGCCAATAAATGAAGCTTGATAGAGGAATAAAAAGTTCATAAGATATTAACTCACACAAGTTCTGTAAAACTAGAGAGCAACTAGCCCTGAATGGGTGCTGGTTATGTTGTTTGCACCAACCAAAATACAGAATGGAAGGAGATGGTCAACAGACAACACTGCTTTGCCAGAAATGGTCTGCACCTCTCCCCTTCAGGCTTTCAAATATTAGCTAATCTAACTATTAGCATTGTCTTCCCCATAGTGCCTTTTTTAGGTAATGCCAAACTGAAAGTACTTCCAACATAGCAAATCAAAACCAAGAAAATCTAAAGGTATTACTGCTCAATGCAAGGAGTCTAAACAAAAAACTCCACTCCCCAGAAGCTCACGTTACCCTAGAGAATTCTGATGTCTGTGCAGTCACTGAGACATGGTTTAAAGGTGCAAGGAGCACACCAACAGTGCAGGGTTATATCATCTTCCACAAGTTTAGGCCAGCTACTTCACAGGCAGGGACTAAAGGTGGAGGTGCCTCTACTTACATCAAAAATAAATATACTTCAAGGCTGGTCAAACAGGACAATTCACTTGAGCTGATCCATGTTCAAATCACCATAGGTAAAATCCAGTAACACTTTCTTGCAAGCTATAGGTCCCCTCTATGACCCAGGAAAGCCATGCCATGTAATTAAACTTATCAGAAGCACTAACCATCCAACCCAATACCATATTCATGGGTGACTTTAATTACCCCACTATTAACTGGGAATCCTATACAACACCAAACATACATGCACAGAGATTCCTGGATTTTATAAACACAAACTCCCTGGAACAGATAGTTAATACACTAACCGGTGATATGGTGCTCACTAATATAGGAGACTGCTGCACACCCCCTACTGTAATGTCTTCCCTGGTAAAGTCAGACCATAAAATGGTCTCCTTTGAAGTAAAAATAAAACCTGGACCCCCAGCTAAACCTGGAATATTCAGGAACTATTCTAAGACTAGCCTCCTGCTATTAAGTGAGAACCTGGTAAAATTTCAAGCCCCTATAAACCCTGAGAACACTTCTGCCTATGCAGAACTGTTCACAGAAACCCTGTATAAGCATGTTAATAGCTGCATAGAGGCAGCTGTACCACCAGGAAGAAGTACAGAACTAACAACAAACAGGCCATGCTGGTGGAATCTCAAAATCAATAGGCTGCAAAACAGAAGGAAGAAAATCATGGCAAAAATTAGGAGGTGCAGCACCAAGCAGGATAAAATCACTTTCATCAAACTAAAACAACTCAGAGGACAAATAAAGTCTACCAAAGCCAGATTTGAGATGAGTTGGATCTCCCAGGCCAAGGACAACCACAAAGCATTCTTTAGCTATGTCCGCAACCTCAAAAGCAATACACAATTGTGTGCAGAGCTCATTGTAAATGGAGCCACCTATACTGAGCCAGAAGACATTAGCAAACCTCTTGGCTAATAAATTGAGCTCCAACTTTACTCCTCTCTACCTCTCAACCTTCCCTCAGGAAATATCATCAAATATAACTCCCCCTGCTATCACTAGGGATCAGATCCTTAATGCTCTCTCTAAGACCAAGAACACTGCATCAATAGGCCCAGACAATATCCCAGGATGCCTTTTGAATAACATGAAACATAACCTATCAGGGCCTCTGGAATTACTATTTAACTGTAGCGTCCAAACAGGCTTTGTACCTCATGAATGGAGAAAGGCAACAATCATCCCTCTGCACACAGGTGGGCCATCTACAGACCCTGGAAACTACAGACCCATAAGTCTCACAAGTCTTACATGTAAAGCCATGGAAAGAATTATCATGGAGATGATCAACAGAGATACAGTAAAGCTCCAGACACTGGACCCATTCCAGTTTGGTTTCGTCAAGGGCAGATCATGCCTATTCAACCTGGTGGACTTATTTGAGAAGGTCACCAAAGCAATAGATGAGAACAAAGTTGTTCACACTGTCTACCTTGACCTGGCCAAGGCATTTGATATAACACCCCACTCAGGTATCATTGACAAACACAAGAGGTTAGGTACAAACCGGTATGTCACCCAGTGGATAGCCAACTGGCTCACAGATAGGATCCAGGAAGTTAGAATTGGGGAGTCCAAGTCTACAAAGAGGCAAGTCACAAGTGGAGTCCCTCAGGGATCTGTCTTTGGACCTCTCCTTTTGGACATTAACTTCTCAGAAGTCAAGACCAATGTCAGTGGTCTCTGGCTGACTAAATTTGTAGATGATTGCAAATTAGGAGCTGTCATTGAAGCTCACACTGACACAAATGTTCTCCAGGAGGGACTGACACAGACAAATAAACTGGTGTCAGAGCCACAGACTAAAACTAAATGCCAAGAAATGCAAAACAGTATCCTTTGGGAATGCATCAATCCCTGGTAACTATCATATTGACAACACATTCCTTTGAGTTGACCCAGTAGTCAGGGATGCAGGGAGACACATAGATAGTAATCTAGCCTTTCATCATCATGTGTCTGCAGTGGTGAGGAAATCCTTATATGTTGCACAACTTATAAACAAAGGTATGGCATCTAAGTCCAAGGAAGTCATTGCTCCACTGTATTCGACATTCATCAGACTTATCATGGAGTACAATGCCCCTTTGGTATGTACTTCACCAGGCATATCCAACAACTGGAACGTCCACAGAGGTTCCTCACTAAAAGAATACAGGGTGTAAGTAATATGTCCTATGCAGACTGCCTTAAGGCCCTATCCCTGTATTGTGTCTCTTACATGCTTTTGAAGGCTGATCTATGTCTGGCATACAAGGCATTATCAGACCCCCATTCTGATGGACCTCCTGCATATCCTCAAAACAAACAGCACCAGAATTACCCGGTCTAAAGACTTAAACCTTGCCTGTGATATAAATAGGACCTGCTGGAGAGCTAGGTATGTATCCCAGAGACTACCCCGTCTATGGAACAGGCTCCCCATCCATGTGAAGCAGAGCTCCTCCCTAACCCAATTCAAGTGCAACTTGGATAATTGGATGTGAAACCAGAAATTCATCCCTGATTTAATACCCATGCCTCTAATGGACAGAGGTAACCTGAAAATGGTTCATCTCTCAGGCCCATGCTTACACTTATCAAGGGTATCAGAACTTGTCAGAGATTTGGGACGCATGGCTAGGCTTAAAAAGGCCCTTGTGGTCATTAGCCTAGTAAACACATATGAACATATTTTCCATTTGCTAATTTATGATTTTCTAATAATTGCCTCCATTAGTACCTGCTGCACATCTCAGTAAACAGGTACCTAAACAGAATTAAGACCCTATCATCCAGGCAGTCAACTGAAAATGATTGATGTCAGAGTGTATCAAAACACCCCTGTTCGTCTGTGAGTAGATCCAGACTGTGATGAAATTTGTGTTAATTGCCGCTGTCCCTTTTTGAAAGAAGGAAGAACCATAGTTGATCAGGCCAGAAGGGAGTCACCACAGTGATCTTGGGGGAATCCTTCTGAATCTTCAGAAGTACCCTGGATATTGGTGGAAAGGGTGGGAAAGAGAAGGCATCTGTCATCCAAGTCTTCTTACAAAGAATCCTGGAGCAACATCTAGCCAGTTGATTGCTGAAAGAGGAGGCAAATGGGTCTACATGAGGAACAGCTCACAGATGATGTAGGCTCCATTCATGAGGGTCTGCCCTGGTCCTGCTCAGCTCGTCTGCCACACAACTGTGCTCTGAAGGAATGTAGGCTGCCTATAGAATGAGACTGCCCTGTGAAGCTATATCCCAAGCTAACACAGCTAGTCTGCAAAAGGGGTATAACCTGCTTCCCCCTTTCTTGTTGAGGCATCTGACTGTGATTCTCAGAAACTACTTGAAGAGGTCCCAGGGGGCCATAGTTGTTTCAGAGAGTTGAGTGTCTTTATCAGGCAACCACCTCCTAGATATATATGTACGTAAATTCCTTGGTGTCCCACACCTCTTGCACTTTTATCCCTCCTGAATCTGCTCCCCAAGCAAAGCCTGTGGTGACTGACTTCTTTGGAGCAGGGTGGGAGCGATTAAGGGACATCAGCATGTAAGGATATCCATTGTCTCTACCAAAAGATTTATTTTCTGACAAACCCCAGCAATAGGATCTGAAAAGATTAAGGGTGTTGATGGTGGACCAAACAGATTTCAGATACCACTGTATTTTTCTCATGTGGAGTTTTGTTAGGGGGTATCATTAGAATAATAGATGCCATAAGACCCAAAATCCTGAGTTATTCCCTCACAGTGACCAGAATTTGAGTGGAGAATCTTAGAAACAGAGCTAGACATAGATCTTTCTTTTTCCTGTGAAAGAAAAGCTCTTTGAACTGAGGTGTCTAATTGATATCCCAGGAACACAATCCTGTGTGAGGGAGTCAAGAAACATTTGTGAATGTTGTCTTGGAATCCCAACATGTGTAAAACATCTCTCAACCAATAGAGAGAGGGAGATTACTGACACTTTGATAAAGACTCTGTAAAGATAAGTCATCTAAATGTGGGAAAATGGATACCCTGGAGCTAAACAACTTTGTGAATACACTCAGCGCAGTGGATAGTCCTTAGGGTAAGGTAGAGAACTGAAAAGATTTTGTGCGTCAGGATTAGGAATGTAATAAGTCTAATGTTACCAGTAAATTTGCAAAAAGAAGAGGAGGTAACAGGCTGTGAGGTAACATAATTTTGAATTAGGGAACTATCACAAATAGGTTTGGAAAAGAAAGATCCAGAAATGTTCCCCAAGCATTTTCTTTCTTCTGCAGAAGGAACATCCATGAATAAAAACTCTTCTCCACCTGGAAAGGAGAAACTAGTTCTATTACTCCTAGGGGCAGTATGTGATGAAAAACAGGAGGAAACAAGAGAGTATTATCTGGGGGATAAAGAATGACCCCTTGAAAAGGAGAACATTCCTCCCACTGCCATCTGTAACCTTGATGAATGATATCCAGAACCTATTTGGCTGAAGCAACCTGTTGCCAAAGAGAAAAATGGAGATTAAGACATTCTGGAAAAGAAAAGTTGCAAGGGGGGGGGGGGGGGGGTCACAAGGTCTCCTGAACAGTCATTCAGACATATTGGACTGTGCTTGGTTTTGGAAGGTTAAAGACTTCTTTTTGGAACTCCCTTGCCATTTCTGTTGAGACTGTTTATTCTATATTCTGCCAAAATTGACAGAGAAGAAAGAAAATCCCTTGAACAGTTTGGAAAAGGAGGGCTGAAAATGTAAGAGATTCTAAGAATCAGTTCTCTGCAGCATAAGGGACAAACACTAAACTTCTATCCAAGGGAGAATTTAAAATCTCATTTTTTTTATCATCATCTGGAAGGCTCTGAGATTGCAGCCATGCAAACTTCCTTAAAACTATACCAGTGGCTATAGCCCTTGCAGAAGTATCATAGGAGTCATACACACACTGTAAACAGAGTAGTGACCTGTGCAACAGAAGAAATTAAGTTATTTAAAGCAGATTTTTCCTCACAAGAAGAAAGTGCAGAGAAAACATTTTCACAATATGCCAGAACCAACTAACATATGAGCCTGAAAATTTAAAAGTCTGAAAATCAAAACAGCTGAAGTATACACTTTTTTTTCATATATATCCAACAATAACAGTTCAAACTTTATCAGAAAGACAGCAGCAGTGGGATCAACTAAGGCTATAGCTGCTGGGTCAGGTTTGGGATGAACAGTGTATAAACATTTAAAGGACTGAGGAACTTTATACATCCCATATCACATTTAGTTGAAGCTGACTAACAGGAAAACTGCAGACAGTAAGACATTCATCTGCTAAAGGTGACGGAAAAGGAGGAAAGGGTGTACATTCTAGAAAATCCATCTGTAATAACTTGCACAGTATTTTCTGAGGGACTGAGAAACATCAGTGTTCTCACACAGAAAACAGTGTCACACACTAGCAACAGACTAAAAGAAAGAGACCCCCCCACAGGGAGAATCAGAAATTGAGCTGTCCTCTGATTCTGAATCAGAAATCTGAGGAAAAACCCAGAATCCGACCCTGCATCTTCCTGTTCAGACTCAGAATCTTGAGTTTCTTCAGAAAAATAGTAATCCTTCTTACTTTTACCACTAACCACTTTACAGGGAGGCTCAATAGCATGAATTAAACGCTGAGCCAGAGCCAGTAAAAGTACAGTTTTGTACCTACCATAAATGTAGATGTTCGAGTGTACACCCTGCTGCAGTCATCACACTTGGGTTATCCTGCCGTCAGGCGGTCTCGCAGTCGGCCGGAATTCCAAAGTCTTGGTCCGGCATCGGTTGCTGTCGCTTCTTCCCTGACGTCAGTGCGCCAGTGGTATATATTATGCATCCAACGCCATTTTCTTCAGTTTTTCTTGCCCCAGATGTCAGGTGCCCCCAAAAAGGTGGTCAGTAATTAGTACCAAATTGAGTTAATTTTGCACAAACACAAAATCCCTCCAGCTATAAGCAAATACATCAGGAAGGTATTGTAGAGATTTAGCCAGTTAGATCAGAGGGGATGGAGGGAGGGTAACCTGGACTGCAGCAGGGTGTACAGTCGAACATCTACATTTATGGTAGGTACAAAACTACTATGTTCATCATGTTACCCTGCTGCAGTCATCATACATGGGTAGAATCCCAAAGCTAAGGATGGGTGGAGGAGTCATAGAGGGTTAGTGGAGGCTAGAATGCCCTGCAGAACTGCAGTGGCGAAGCCCGCCATAGTCTTAGAGTAAAGTGGTAAGTGATAGTGTTTGGTAAAGGTGTGTGCTGAACTCCACGTTGCAGCTTCCAAAATCTCCTTGGTTGGAACCCCCTGAGGAAGGCTGTAGATGTAGCTGTTGCCCTGGTAGAGTGGGGCCTAATGGTAGCAGGAACTGGTTTTCCATGATGGGTATAGCAGAAATGAATGCAATGTCCTATCCATTTGGAAATGGTTTGTTTTGATATAACCTTCCCTTGTGAAGCTGTAGCATAGGATACAAAGAGCTGGTCAGATTTTCTGAAAGCCTTAGTTTTATCCAAGTAGTAACAAAGTTGCCTGTGAATGTCCAAGGAATGCAGGAGTCTCTCTCCTTTGTTCTGTGGATTAGGGAAGAAGGTGGGTAAGTGGATGGTTTGATTTAAAGCCACACTGGAAACCACCTTAGGCACGAAGGAAGGATTAGTTAATAGAGAAACTCTGTCTTGATGGAAAATTAGGAAAGGTTCCACTGCCATTAGTGCCTGCAGCTCTGATACTCTTCTAGCTGAAGTTATTGCTAGCAGCAGGGCAGTTTTCCATGATAGGAACTGTAGTTCTGCAGAGAAAGCTGGTTCAAAGGGAGGTAACGTAAGTTTTTCCAGAAAAAAATTGAGGTCCCATGTTGGTGTAGGTGCTCTCCTGGGGGGGGCCTAATGTTTTTTGCCCCTCTGAGGAACTGCCTTAGCAGTGGATGCAAAAACAAGGGTGGATCCGTGTTGTAGTGAACTGAAATAGCTGAAGCATGGATTTTAATGGAAGAAAAAGAAAGTCCTTTGTGCAACATCTCAGTTAGATACTGTAGAATGTGAGGCATGTGAGTCTGAATTATGTTTTGGCCTTTAGCTTGGTTCCAGGAACAAAACCTTTTCAATTTGTCCGAATAAGCCTTCCTGGTGCTTGGCCTCCAAGCTTCCAGAATAACATCCATAACTGCTTGGGAAAGAGGAGCTGGCTGGATGCTTAGGTGATTTGCCATGCAGCCAGATTTAAGGTTTTGAACTGGCTGTGAAGAATGTGATTGTTTTGCTGTGTGAGCAAATGGGTAACTTGTGGTAAAATCCAAGGTGGGCCCTGGGCCATATTCCTCAATAGCGGGTACCAGTGCTGGCGTGGCCAGTCTGGGGCTATGAGTATCAGTCGTGGTCTCTCCTTTCTGACTTTCAGAAGCACCTTTGTGAGCAGAGGCAATGGAGGGAAGGCATATACTGTCAGGTTTTTCCAACTGAATGAGAGTGCGTCCACTTTCCAAGCTTGTTCTTGTACAAAATTTTGTTAGTTGATAGTTTTGAGGACTGGCAAACAGATCTATGTCTGTAAGGCCCCATTTTTGAGTTATCACTGCAAATACTTGTGGATCCAGTTTCCACTCGTGGGGATCCATGACGTTTCTGCTGAGGTCATCTGCCAAAGTGTTCTTCTTTCCTGGCAGGAATTGCGCTTGTAACTGAACTTGGTAAGCCAGAGCTGTGTTCCACAAGGTCATTGCTTGCCTGCATAGAGGGTAGGAGTGTGTACCCCCTTGTTTGTTTATGTACCACATTACTGTGGTGTTGTCTGTCTTTATTGTAAGTTGTCCTGGATGTAATAGACTCTTGAAGGCTGTCAGAGCATTCTGTACAGCTAGCATTTTTTTTTGATTGATGTGCAGATTCCTTTGATCTGCAGTCCATATGCCTTGAACGCACTGTCCTGCCATGTGTGCCCCCCAGGCGTAGTCTGATGCATCTGTTGTCATAGTTTGCCTGGCTGGGGGCAAGGTGAAAGGCTGACCCTTGTTGAGGTGACATGCCTGTGACCACCATAGAAACTCCTGTTGTAGGCAGGGAATGGGAGATATCATTGTGTCCAAGCTGTGGCTGTGTTGAGACCATACGCTTTTTAGGTACCACTGTAATTTCCTCATATGCAGTTTTGCAAATGGTATTAGTAGTATGCAAGATGCCATGAAGCCCAAGGCCTGCAGAATTTTTCTTGCAGTTAGTTGGGTCTTTGATGCCATTGTTTTGAAATATTGAGTCAGTTGTAGTTGTTTGTCTGGCGTCAGATAAACCTTCTGGGCCGTCGTATTCAAGCTGGCACCCAGGAATGTCATATTTTGTGAGGGTACTAGTTTTGACTTCCTTTCATTTACTGTGTACCCCAGGCAACTTAGGAGATGTTTTACAAAAGCCAGATGTTGTAAGAGAATATCCTTGCTTTCTGCTTGGATGAGGCAATCGTCCCAGTATGGGTATATTTGAATTCCTCTTTGTCTGCAGTATGCAATTACTGGTGCCAGGCATTTTGTGAAGACTCTGGGCGCAGTAGATAAGCCAAAGGGCAGTGCAGAGAATTGGTAATGGGTTGAGCCTGCAATGAAATGGAGGTATCATCTGCAACTTTGTCTGATAGGGACATGCAGGTATGCCTCCTTGAGGTCCAACGTTACTATCCATGCTTCCTTGACCAACATGGGAAGAAGCTGCTGTAGTGTTAGCATCTTGAATTTGGGTACTTGTAAGAAGGTGTTTAGAATTGAAAGGTCCAGAATTGGTCTCCAGGCATTGTCCTTTCTGGGAACTAGAAAGAGTCTTGAGTAAAATCCTTGGCCTTGCTCCCGTGTAGGTACCAGTTGAATGGCTCTCATGTCCATTGATTTTGTGGCAGGTTTGGCATTCCTCTTTTCATTGGCAAGGTGTGAAAATGGAATCTGTATCCTCGTGGAATTATGTCTAGGATCCATTTGTCCTTTGTGACAATGTGCCAGTTGTCTGAAAAAAGTGTGAGTTTTCCTCCCAAGGGGGCTGCCAAGAGAGTGTTGCTTGGCCAGATGAGGTGCAAGTCATTGAGTTTGCCTTCTGGTAGATTGGGACCTGTCTTCTCCTCCCTTCTATGTTGCAGTGCCCCATTGGCGAGGTTTGTACTGGGCTTGTGGTTGTCCTCTGCCTCTTGGACGTCTGTATTTACCCCTCTGTGGTCTGTCAGTAGCTGGAAAGGACCAATTTTTTGTTGGCCAATTTCTGCTGAAGCGAGGGGGCTGTACCTGTAGGAAATCTTTGACTGTCTGCATAGATTTTGCCTTATCCTCCATTTTCTTTAAGACTCTTCTGCTTTAACTCCAAAAAGAACATCCTGCTGTAAGGGAGCATCTAGAAGCTTTGCTTTAACATGATCAGGCAGAGTGTGTTCCTTTAACCAAGCATGCCTACGTATAACAGACCCAGTGACAGCTGCTCTGCAGGAAGCCTCCAAAGAATCAAACCCACATTGTAAAGTATGTTTGCCCACCTGTTCAGTTGCATGCAACAGATCCTGCATTTCTTTCAATTCAGACTATTGAAGGAGAGTGCTCATTCTTTGTTTTAACTGAGAGATAAGAAATTGCTGATACTTTAGCATGTGAAATTGGCAATTTAGAGCCCTCATAGCTAGAGTGGCTGAGGTGTAAACCTTTTTCCCCCACATGTCTAGTGCTCTGGAGTCCCTTTCAGAGGGTACAGGATTTTTAGCCATAGAAGCCTTAGCCCCTTTGGGACCCTGGGAGATGGTCTCTGGATCAGCAACAGGGCTTTTATAAAGAAATTTGTGGGAATCAGGCACTCTATAGTATCTGTCAGGTTTGGCCAGAGCAGGAGGTAGAGAGTCTGGGTTCAAACTGGATTCTAGGTAAACATCATCCACAATGTCTAAAACTGGTGGGATGGCAAGTGGTCTGTGCTGGGGGAGTAAAAGAAACTGTCTGAGCCTTTTCTTAGAGTCAGAGTAGTCCTGACCTTCCCAGTGAAAATGTTCCCTCATAGTGTGTAAAGTTTCCCCAAAGGAGTAGTCTTCAGGAGGAGAAGCTGAGGGAATGGGATCCTCAGCATCAGAATCTTCATAAGGGGAGAAGGAGTAATCTTGGTCCTCAGAGGAGCCTGAAGAAATGGACACTTGTTCAGCGGATGCATAATCTTCCTCTTGTCTAGGCCTTCTGTCAGGAGGGGGCTGGGAACCCCTGATTAAAGAGATCAAATCTTCAGCCATTTTGAGCATCTGTTTCTTAGGCATGGGGCCTTGAACAGGGGAATGAAGTGCAGTCCTTTTAGGCTTAATAGGAGTCTTCGTCTTAGGATACGTTTTAATGGTGAGCGTCGTCGGTCTGAAGACGCCTTCAGAAACTGAAGGTGTTTCTGCAGCACCGACATCTTTTTCAGCAGTGTCGTTGGTAGGGGCTGAACAAAATGGCTGCGTCGGCCTGGTACATTCCGCCAAAAGTTCCAAAGCAGTCTCGGGTTCCAGATCTGTGGTAGTCAGGGGCTGCATCAGAGCCTCACTGAAGGCCGGAGAACCAGAGACCGGACCAGCTGAGGCCTCGGAACCTGGCTTGGGCCTGGGCTGCCTGTCCTTATCCTTGCGTTTTTTGTGCACGCCAGTAGTTGATTGCTCCGACGGCATAGTGCAGTTAAATTTTCTTCCGAAGTAGTGTTGTGCGAAATCAAAGCGTCTTTTTATAGTACGCTTATTAAACCTATCACAAAAACGACAACTAGTGACGTCGTGGTCTGGGCCTAGGCAAGGTATGCAATAAGAATGAAAATCCTTATGAGGTATTTGCTTCCCACAAGAAATACAATTGTTAACTTTTTCTGACATCGGTCTGAGGCAAGAGAAGTTTCCCCAATGGAGTACTTAGCTTTATAGAAGACTTCGGTCTGAAATTAGAGTTAGAAAATCTCAGGAGTCGGCCGACCGGCACTTGCAAACTGCTTCTGCTTCAGGCACCGCGCAGTAAGAAAGACTGAAGAAAATGGCGTCAGATGCATAATATATACCCCTGGCGCACTGACATCAGGGAAGAAGTGACAGCAACCGACTCCGGACCAAGACTTTGGAATTCCGGCCGACTGCGGGACTGCCTGACGGCAGGATAACCCAAGTGTGATGACTGCAGCAGGGTAACACGATGAACATCTACTCTTATCAAAAGAAATTTGAAGAGGAACAGATACAGGTTTGGTTTTCTGTTTGTTTTTGATAGGATATATGGGACAAACCATGTTACTATTGGCAGCAGCTGCTACCCCAGAGATAGGCACAGCATTCTGGCATAAGAGGGAAACATTCACTGTTCCCTCTAAGAAAAAACAAGAGTGGCTCTCCCTTGCTCACTCTGAGTACTCCAACACACACAGAAGAATCAGCTAACCCCCAGTCCACAGGCACTGTAGGTTTTACACTAGGGGAACCGGGGTAAAAGACGAGTGGTCTGAGATATGACAAATGGCCACAGCAGAGGCATCCACTTGTGGCTGAGGCAAATTGTTAGTCTGCTGTGGTGGCAAAGGCTGTTTACTTAACATTTTCTTTTTGTGGCTGGAAGAAGACAGACAATGGGACTGGTAGCCTGTTCCATGGTCAATTGGAAAACGGTGCCTCTTTCCCAGGGAAGGCAAACAAATGCCAATAAGACTACCAGTCCACAAAAGTTACTTTTTCATTCTTTTTTTTTTTTTGACAGAAAAAAAAACAGTAAAAAACACCTTCAAATATTATGCCACCCCCACCAAGGATAAACAAACACAATTTCTTCACAGAAAGTATGTTTTCAGTTAGTTAATACTACTTTTAAACTGACAGAAAAAAAATGAGTTATTTGTTTAAAAGTACCATTACAGTCTGGAGACTATCTGTTAAAACACAACACTTATAGCTATAAAATAACTTTACTGAAGAAGAAAGTAATAAAACATTAGTAAATATAAGAAAAAGAAAGTATTTTCCCCCCAAAAGGAACTTACCTGCCCAGCAAAGGAAAGCACAAGCTGTCAGTTGACTCTCAAAAGCCTCCCTCAGAGGAGCGTACTCCAGCAGCAGGAAAGCTCTGAAAAGCTTTGCACCCAAACGTATCTTTTAGTCAGCTCAGTTTGAGTTGCCTAACAATTTGGGCATACGGAAGGTGCCCTGATGCTTTGGAAGCTGGACAACCAATATATCCTTGGCAGGATATAACCCATATAGCTATGGCTACTGCAGCAGTAATCAATATGATGAGCATCAGATTAGCCCAGTATCACTCACAGCTCCAAAATACAGGGTTGCCTAAGCAAAGCTTGTTCAGTGATAGCAACAACTCTGAAGAGTGACTGCAATTCTTACAGTGAAGAACATGAATCTGTATCTTAAAACCAAGCATCAGGGTGGGAGAGGAGAAGAATATCCTACAAGTATAAGATGCCACATGGACTAAATCATTTGGTAAATACTTATGAAACAAATAAAGATAAGCCAGATTCTGCTCCCCTGTACAAAGATGTTGTTCTATGTGGCTATTTGGTTAACTGTGAAAGCACTTACATATGTTTTTTGAATAAAATAGTTATTATTATTAAATTGGATCTGGAGCCATCATTCTGTTCTGCTCTTTTTATTTTTGGCTGTTGGATTACATGTGACATTAAGCAGGACATTCATCTGGTACCCTTGGATACTTTTCTGTGGACTCATTATTTTTGCTTATTTCCATGGAACTGGAACAATGGCAGAAGGGGGGCATGGCAGATGTCGAATTGGACTATATGCTGAGAATGAATGTAACTGAAATGAAAGGTAAAACCTGTCCTGAGAGACTTTCTGAACATCTAAATAATGATTTAGACTCCATACTAGCTGATGACATTTTTACAATTAAAGAAAATGTTGTAACTGAGATCATATATGTAACTCAGCTACGGAACATGCTCTTTCAAATAGTTGATGCACTATACAAACTCAAGAGATTACAGCTACAGCAATTTCATTTGGAGGTATGTTCAAAGCTAAGAATTGTTCCGAGAGGTTTAAGTGTACTAAAAATGCCCACATACGGAGACAGGTATCTGGAGTTGAGTAGGTGGCAGAAACTTAAGAGTTGAGTGCCAATTACATCAAATTGCTAACTCATTACTTTACACCGGAGGAGAGAAAGCTGAATGAGAAAGTGCTCTCTCTACAAAATGAACTGTACATACCAGACTTGGAAACATGCGTGATTCTCTCATAGTGTTTGAGAGGAAATTGCTGCAGATAAAAGCCAGGAAACTTGAAAGAGATAAGCGTGACTTTGTGAATGGCCATGTACTTACGTTGCCAAGGACTATCAAAGCAGCCAATCAGGTGGTGGGAAGTAAGGAAACTCCCACAGATAGCAGAAGAATGGGAGATTCCAGTGTGAGTAAAGCAGGGGACAGAACCCTTGTGAGCTTAAAGATTTATAGTGATGGTAATGAACTGATCCATCAGCTAGGAGCGAGAAGAAAAACAACACAATTAACATCCAGGAGTGATATAAACTGGAGGGCTGCTATAACAGAACGTGCAAGTACATCATCGGAGATGGAGCAACCACCTGAAGTGCTGATCACTAGAGGGAGCCAGACTATTGTAAATGGAATGAGACAATTATTTATTTATTTTTTTATTTTATTTTTATTTTACATTTGTTGACCGGGCTAGTCCAACTGGATACATGTCCATTTTCAGCAGAGGCCCGGGGAGATAAGCTCCATGCAGAAAAAAAAAAAATAGCAAAATAAAACATTTTTACAAACAATATTGTTACAGGTTAATACATAAATTATCATAGAGGTCTAAGTACCTCCCATTTTAAAATCCGAGTACAATACTAAAAATAGGTCTAATATTATACTATAGTCTGGGAGAAATAGGTCTGGGATAAGAGGAAAATAAAACCTTTATATTTACAGAGAGTATTAGAAGTTAGGCTGGAAAAATCAAAGAGGACAGAAATACATCACAGTGCCGAAGGCAGGTAGTGGACAAAATTACAGAGAGGACAGAAATACTTTGCAGTGCAGTAGGCAGGTACAGTTCAGATTGCAGATAGAATACAGAAAGTCAAAATAAAAGAGGCATAAGTGTGTCTTTTATATATATTAAAGAGTTTCCACACTAAGAGTAAGCTTAGGGCATGAACAGAAGGGTAAGGAATAGCAAAAAGGTAAAGTGGCAAGAAGGAAGGTAGAGCTAGTTATAGGGAAGTAGTGGGTAGGCAGTGCCTGTTATGAGTAGAAAAGGTAGAAAACTGATCAGTCAGGTTTAGTACAGGGGCATAGCCAGTGTGTTCTTAGGAAAAGCTTCAGTTTGTTTTTGAAAAGAGATGTGGAGGAAAGTGAAGAAAGTTCACTCGGGAGAAGGTTCCAGGGTTTTCCAACAGTGTTGCTGAAAAGAGAGTCCCCAGCCTTGTTATTAGGTTTAGAGGTGTTTACAAGAAGTTTGTGTGATGAGCACAAGGATTTCAGATTATTATAGGGAATGATGAGGGTAGATAGTATAGGAGTACTGGAAGGTTGGTAAAGAGTTTTATGGGCAATGGTTAGCTGGTGGAATTTACGCAGATTCTGAATTTCTAGCCATCCAAGCTGCTTAAGATTATAGCAGTGGTGGGTTCTGAATGGGTTGCCAGTAGCAAACCTGGCAATGTTATTGTAGGAGATATCCAGTTTGGCGAGGTTATTTTTAGATAAATTAGTAAATATGGGTGAGGCACAGAGGAGTGTAGAGATTAGATGGGTATAAGCAATAGTTTTTCTGACTGTTGGTGAAAGGAATGGTTTGATTCTGTAGAGACAGCCTAGCTTTTTATTGACGGTTTTTATAGTATTGTTGATATGGGTGTCAAAGTTAAGATTGTTGTCTATGGTAATACCAGGTAGTTTAGTAGTTGGGTCAGGTGATATGGGAGTACCATTACTCCCATATCATAGACAAGATCAGAGTTTTCATCAGTTCCCTTTACTTATATCGAAAGAGACAGAGAATGTGCAGCAAAGATCCAGGAGCAGGACGAGAATGAAGCGGAAGCAGGAACCAGAACAGAACATGGTACATTCCCCTGAAAAAAATTCAGTCAGGGAAAGAGAATCACTAACATGGAATATTTCAGAGACAATTAATGGAAGTAGAAAAAGCTTTGTTGGAGAAAGGACTATCCTTCATTCCTCCAAAGGAGGCAGAGGGAACTGATCTTATATTGGATTTGAAATGTTTTATGAGGACAGCGCTTAGACTTCGTTATGGGAATAATGAAGGTGACAGTCGGAATGTTAGATTTACTAAACCGAGTATGTTTATTCCTGCTAATTATCGGGTGCTAGCGGTTTATGAGAAACTGTGCACAGATGAATTGGATAAGAATTTCTCCAATCCTGGACAATCTGTACAAAGAAATTTTAAAGAGTTTAGGAATTTAAGTAAAGATGAATATGCTGCTTTAAGACAATTACATGACAATACTATAGTGATACGCCCTGCAGACAAAGGAGGTCCTACAGTAATTATGGATTGGGAACATTATTTATTTAATATGAAACAAATTTTAAGTGATCAGAAAGTATATATGAAAATTTGTTCTAGTGATGTTTATAGGTGATTAACAATGTATATAACACGTTGATGGAATGTTTAATATCTCGCGTTATAGAGCATCATATGAATGAATATTTTTGATGTATGAACTCCTTATACCAATAATACATGGGTTACCTAAAATACATAAAGACCCTCAAAATCCTCCACTGAGACCTTTAGGCTCAGGATGTAATTGGTGCACAGAGTCAATATCGTTATTTTTGTAGAAGAAATTTAGACCCTTATTAAGTAGGAATCAAGTGATCTGGAGAGACTCTAAACAATTTTTTAGAAGATTTGCATCAATTTTTTAAAGACAGAACAGAGACAAAAGATTTGTTTGTCACCCTAGATGTCCTAATTCCTATTCACGAAAATACCAAATGAGAGGGGTGTATTGACGTTACACAGAAGTATTTACTGAAATATAGTGAGTTTGATCATTTTGTAGATTTGTTATGTTTTCTAATGTAGGTAGTGTTAGAACATAATGTGTTCATTTTTGAGCATAAAATACACTTATAGAAGGATGAGGAAGGTATGGGCACATCATGTGCCAATAGTTATGCCAATATTGTTATGGCAGTATGGGAGGAGGAAGTAAATTTAAATGGACCATTTACTAAGTATATAGGTTTATACCGACATTTTGTCGATGATTTATTTATGGTATGGGGAGGTACCGTGAATGAATTAAGGTCCTTTTATGAGTATATTAAAAACACAACTCCCTTCCTAAGATTTACAACGAACTTCTCTTATGATTTATTTTATTTTTATTTATTTTATTTTACATTTGTTGACCATGCTAGTCTAACTGGATACATGTCCATTTTCAGTAGAGGCCTAGAAAGTTGTAACAGTCCAAGCTTAAAAAAACAGCTATTATTAATAAAAAATTGTTAATAAAAAATACAAAATACAATACCTATAATGAGCATAACACAAACAATAAACAATAAAAGGTAATGTACAAGAGATTATACTATATACATATATTTGATTTGCAATAACATGGTCTATTGATTCTTTAAGGATAAGTCTAAAAGATGAAGAGTATTCATTAGTGTAAAGGAAGAAAGTTAGTCAGGGTTAGTACAGGAGCATAACCAGTGTGTATTAAGAAATAGTTTTAGATTCTTTTTAAAAAGTGTAAGAGAAGACAGAGTTACGAGTTCAGTGGGTAGTAGATTCCATAGCTTTCCAATAGTGTTAGAGAACAGGGAGTCTACTGCTGAGTTGTTGGATCTGCAAGTATTAATCAGCAGTTTGCTTGAGGAGTGTAAATTCTTAGAATTGTTGTAAGGGGTAGTGAGGCTAGGGAGTATTGGAGTGTTGGTGGGTTGATACAGGGTCTTATGGGCTATAGCAATCTGGTGAAATTGAAGCTGGTTTAGAAACTCTAGCCATCCTAGTTGTTTTAGATTAAGACAGTGATGAGGTCTGAAAGGAGAACCAGTGGCAAATCTAGAAATATTATTATAGGATATTGCCAGTTTGTTGAGGGTGTTTTTAGATAGATTAGTGTATATAGGTGAAGTATAGAGTAGAGTGGCAATTAAGTGAGTTCTGGCTATAGCGGTCCTAGTTACTGGTGTAAGAAAGGGTTTGATTCTATAGAGGGACCCCAATTTTTTGTTGAGTGATTTTATTGCACTGTTTATATGAGTATCAAAGTTGAGGTTGGTATCTGTTGTTATTCCTAAGAGTTCAGTGGTTGGGTTGGGAGGTATGAGAGTACCATTATTAGATGTGAGTGTGAAATGTATAGGGGTGGACTTTCAGGTTGGTGTGAAGATTAAAAGTTTAGTTTTTTGGGGGTTTAGGAGGAGGCAGCGGTTTGAGAACCATTGTTCTACAGTACTGAATGCTTTTTGGGTAAGGGACTGTTGAGGTTGGTAACTGTTGTTATTCCTAAGAGTTCAGTGGTTGGGTCGGGAGGTATGAGAGTACCATTATTAGATGTGAGTGTGAAATGTATAGGGGTGGACTTTCAGGTTGGTGTGAAGATTAAAAGTTTAGTTTTTTGGGGGTTTAGGGGGAGGCAGCGGTTTGAGAACCATTGTTCTACAGTACTGAATGCTTTTTGGGTAAGGGACTGTAGTTCTGTTGGAGAAGTGGCTGAACAAATTATAGTAGAGTCATCTGCATATTGAATACAGGTGGTGTGTGGAATTGTTGAGTGAAGGTCATTAATATAAATGGAAAATAGGAGTGGGCCTAATATGGAGCCCTGAGGAACACCAAGGGAAATGGGAAGGTGATTAGATAGTTTATTGTGCCAGAGTACAGCCTGCTGTCTGTTTTCTAGGTAAGATTTGAACACATTTATGGCTAGAGGTTCAAGTGAAAGGGATTTCAGTGTATGTAAAAGGAGTTGGTGATTAACCATATCAAAAGCTTTAGATAAATCAATGAAGACTGCAGAGGAAAGAATATTTTTTGTTATGGTTTTTGTTAATGCAGTATGAGAAGGATAGCAGGGCAGTAGTGGTACTGTGGAAAGGTCTGAATCCATGTTGACAGTTGGCAAGTAAGTTGTTTTGGAGTAGGTGGTTAAGTAGTTGCTTATGGATGCACTTCTCCATTATTTTTGCAAGAGGAGATAGTAGAGCTATAGGACGAAAGTTAGAGAAGTCATTGGAGTTCCCACCTTTATGTAGTGGGATGATATGAGAAATTTTCCAGATAGATGGGATAGTTCCTTCACTTATGGTTCTGTTAATCAGAATGGAAATTGGATAGGCAATGGCTATAGCTCCTTTTTGCAGGTATTCTGCTGGAAGTTGGTCAGCTGAGGGGGTGGTAGGTTTTAATTTTTGGAGAAGGGAGCAAATAAAGGAAGTAGACACTGGTTGTAACTGAAATGATGGGGGTGGGCTTGTAGTAGAAGTAGGCAGATTTGAGGTATCAGGAGATAGATGGCTAGCAAGTGTTTGGATGGCATCTGTGAAGAAAGAATTGAAGGCATTAGCAGTATATGTGGGATTCTCGGGGTTAGAGCCTAGTGGGTTAGGTGTGATAGATTGACCTGGGTACAGAAGTTTGTTAATGCTAGTCCAAAACTTTTGTGGTTTCTTTTGGTAGGTTTGCTGTAATTGGAGGTAAACATTTTTTTTGTCTAACAGGATGGCTTTTTTTGTATTATTTCTAAGTTGCCTAAAGGTTTGGTGATCTGTAGGATTCTTAGTAGTATGCCATTTTTCCCATAATTTGTTTCTGAGAAGGATTTCTTGCCTAGTAGCATTTGAGAGCCAAGGGGCTGGTTTAGCTTTATTTCTAACACAGTGTGTTGAAGCGTGGTGGTCCAGGATGGCTAAGAAGGTGGAATTGAAGTATTCTACTGCTTCATTTAGTGGGAGGGATTTTAGTGGTGACCAATTACATTGCTTGAGTTCTGTCAGGAAAAGTTCTGGGTTAAATTTCTTTTTGGTGCGTACTGTCCTGAAAGTGTTTGTGTAAGTTAGGTTGGTTTTATGTATGATAATATAAGTTAGTGAGTGGTCACTTAGGTCATCTGGGAGGGTTCCTACTTTGTATGTTTGATGACTTTGTATGTTTGATGAGGACTATTAGTAAGTATCCAGTCTATGGTACTTTCTTTGTTATTGGGTCTATTAGTTCTGGTAGGGGAGTTAATAGTTTGTGAGAAGCCATATAGGTTAATATGTGTGGTGGGGTGTGTATTACTACAGGACTTCCAGTTGATATTAAAAGTCTCCTAGGACTATGGTTTCTTGTGGGAGATTAATAGCAAGCCAGTTAAGGATATTTTCAAGAGTATTAATGTTATTTCCTGGAGGAAGATAGATACAGATAATATTTATGGATTTACATGAGTTGACCTGAAATTCAGAGATGAGTATTTCAGCACTATTGTCTGAAGGTGGTCTAAGATTTACAGTGCTAACTTGTAGCTCTGCTTTGTAAAGGATTGCTACCCCGCCTCCCTTTTTGGCTGTGTGGTCTAGTCTAAGGATATAGTAACCAGGCGGGGTGACCTCATTGTCTTTAACAGTAGGTTTTAGTCAAGTTTCAGATAAACATAGGATGTCAAATAGGTGGACATCTAGGAGGGCAATTTTATTGTTAATGCTGCGTATATTGAGATGTGCTATAGAGAGCGAGTTAGAAGGTTTGGGAGGGGCTTGGGTACTAGTGTTGTTAGGGTTGCAGTTTACAGTGGTAAAGGTATAGTTTGGGCCACGGTTAGGATGAATGTCCCCGTCTAGTAAGGAGTGGAGGTATATTCTATTTTTAGGGTGGTGAAGCTTAAAATAATAGTCAAATAATTTTCTAATATTTAGATTGGTATACATAATGTGTGCTAGTCTATGATATTTGGCTAGTAGGTAGCTGGGTTTGGATATGATGTTTATGAAGTTTAGAGAGATAGCTACTGGTGGTGTTGAAGTGAGTTTGGAGGGGAAGAGAAGGATGGAGTATAGTGGTTGTTCATATGAGGTTAGCAGATAGGCAGTTGTTAGAGGAAGAAAGAGTGAGACCAAGAGTAATAGTTGTATTTGGTGTGGGAAGGGTGATATCAACATTATATTGGATTGAGAAGTGGGAGAAGAATGGGAGGTAAGGTTCTGCGAATAGGTAAGGAGGTATATCTATAGGTGAGGTGATGTAACAAGGAGGGATGGGAGGTAAGGTAATAACAGATGTGATGTGATAAGGAGGGTGGGGAGTGCTAATGAGGTGATCTGCCAGATTGGAGCAGATGCGATGGGGGTGTGGCTTTAGAGGAATAAATGTAGGAGCAGTGGGAGTGGGTTGGAATTGGGGGCAGGGTATGGTTACCACCTGTCCCACTTTGTGAGGGACAGTCCCTCTTTGAGCAGTTGTGTCCTGACAAAAAAATTAAAAAATGGCAAACGTCCTGAGATTTTAGGACAAAATTATTTCCTATATTTTATTTAATAGTTGCATAAAACAGTTAATCTGTATCTAAAATACCTAAATGTTATAAGAAACAGAATAAGCAACTAAAATGCTACAATAATAAGCTTTTACTTAAGCAAAAAAGTTAAGTTCTATCCTTTGTACTGACCATGGGTATGTGTCGGCCTGTAAAATCTGATGTTTGTCCCTAAAATGTCCCACTTTGGCCATTTGAAAAGGTAGCAACCCTAGGGCAGGGTAGGGGAACAGAGTGAGCCTGCAGGGATAGATTATTAGATGTGAAAATACTGAAACATCTGGGTGGAGATGTTAGCACAAGGGTGCATAGGAAAAAATGTTATAGGAATAATTTATTACACAGGAATATGTACCCCCTCATATTTTTGATAATATAGTGGAAGGACTGGGGATGAGGGCATCAAGGTTAAGTGTAGAAGAAGATGTTTTTAAATATGAAATAAAGGAATTTGAAGCTAGATTTATTAAGAGGGGCTATAATGAACAAGAAGTGAGTAATATACTAATGCAAGTGCAAGAGTTGAGAAACACGGAGGTCAGGCTATACTTCTCTGAAAGAGATTGTAGAGAGCTAGATAGACATGCAACCTGTGGTGAAGAAAATGTAGCAAGAATGCATTTGTTATTCTAGCAATGTGGAACAAGTCTTAGACATTTACAATAGGTTTTGGCCAATTCTGATAGCTGACAAACAGATAAGAGAGGTACTAGGGGCTAATCCAAAGTTTGTATTTAAGAATATGAAATTCCTAAAAAGACAATTGTTACCCTACAAATATGGAAGTAGACAAATGTGTTAATTCTGTTACAATCACTGTACCTTGTTTGAAATGTAATATTTGTTGATATATAGACACATCAGGTCAGTTTTTTCACCCAGATTTAAATAAGGTATTCACTTTTAAGGTAGAAGCTAGTTGTGAAACAATGCATGTGGTTTACTTGGCACACTGCTTGACATGCAAATCGTTTTATATAGGTAAAACAGACAGAAGAATAAGGGACAGGATAACGGAACACTAGTATAATATTAATAATAAAATTACAACCAGTGCTTTAGCCAAACGTGATCGATAATGGTAGTACACATCAATTTAAGGTTTTGGTTATTGAGAAAACAAAAAATGAATGAAAGAATGGGTGATGTTAGGAACAGGACAGAGTTAAATGAGACCAGATGGATTATAAGGTATATAAAGGTACAAGCATGCAAAATCTGAAGGTAATTCTACTCAATGCTAGAAGTCTAAACCTCAAAATGCACTCTCTTGAGACACTCCTGAAAATGGAGAACATCGATATCTGTGCAGTAACTGAGACCTGGTTCAAGGCTCCAGAGAGCACCCCTACAATATCAGGCTACAACTCTTACCACACTTTTCGGCTACCAAACCAGGATTGAAACACTAAAGGTGGAGGACTGTCCATATTCACTAAGGATATTCACACCACCAGGTTAGTTGCCCAACACAATGCATCTGAAATTCTCCAGGTGCAACTAACACTAGGTAAGACTGCAATCCAAATTGTAGCTTGCTACAGCTCCCCCACCATGCCCCAAGATTCTCACTACATCTTTCTAAACATACTGGAAAATATTAATATACAACCAAACACACTAATACTGGGTAATTTCAACTACCCTGCCATTAACTGGGAAAACTACTCGTGCCCCAACACCTTTGCTCAACGTTTTTTGGAATTCATAAATTCCAATGCCCTGGATCAACTAATCCATCGTCCCACCAGGGGCTCCAATATTTTAGACCTGGTCATTACCAACATGGGAAATTGATGCTCCACACCTATGGTCACTCCCTCGTTGGTCAGGTCAGACCATAAGCTAATCATCCTTAACATCCACATCCCACCCCCACCCCCCCAGTAAGGAAACCTCCATAAAAAACTTCTCCAAGGCCAACTTCATGCTACTCAAGTCAGAAGTTACAAACTTAATGACACCCATGCAGACGGGAACTGAAAGTTCGACTGTTGAGTCCAACACTAAGGCACTGTACGAGCACATCCACTCATGCATGAATCGTGCCATCCCAAATAAAACCAAGCTGCTCTCCTCCAAAAAAAGGAAGCCAATCTGGTGGTCCCCTGCCATAAACAAACTTTACAACAAAAGGAAAACACTGTTGCAGAAAAGAGGAAAATCCCAGGATGCAAAAAACTTCCTTACCGGCCTCAGTAAGAAGCTGAGATCTCTCATAAAATCCTCCAAAGCTAGTTACGAAAATAAAATTGCCAAAAATTCCAAAGACAACCACAAGGCATTCTATAACTATGTCAATAATCTAAATGGCAATGCTCAGATCTGCTCTGAGCTACAACAGAATGGCATTAAATATACCGATCCCAAGGATATTGCCAATATCCTGGCAGATCTATTCAGTGCCAACTTCACCCCCCTCTCACTCCCTAAATGGCCCATCTCAATACTGGAAGATTGCCAAATTCTGGTAATAACAGCCGCAAAGGTAAAAAACGCACTCTCCAAAGCTAAGAATACAGCATCCATGGGACCAGATGACATCCCAGGCTGTGTACTACACGAACTACGAAATGAACTGGCACCTCACCTAAGTGTCATGTTTAATCATACCCTCACCTCAGGCTTTGTGCCCACTGAGTGGTGCACAGCTACAGTTATCCCAATCCACAAGGGGGGATCCACCTTGGATCCCGGGAACTACTGCCCCATCAGTCTGACGAGCCTGATCTGCAAGGCCATGGAACGTATTGTCATAGAACTTATAAACAAAGACATTGGCAACCTTAAAACACTGGACCCCACCCAGTTTGGGTTTGTGAAGGGCCGATCTCGTCTCCTGAACCTTATTGACTTCTTTGAATCAGTCTCCAGAGCCGTGAACAAGGGTAAGGCAGTCCACACAGCCTATCTGGACCTTGAAAAGGCCTTTGACACCATCCCCCACTCTGGAATTATAGATAAACTTACTAAGCTGGGCATTAATCCCTATGTCACTCGATGGGTTGCCGACTGGCTTACTGACTGAACCCACACTGTAAAAGTAGCTGACTCCAAATCCACCTCCAGACAAGTGACAAGTAGAGTACCTCAGGGTTCAGTCCAGGGACCTCTCTTGTTTGGCATCTACTTCTCTGAAGTACAGGCCAACACTAAGGGACTCTGGCTAACAAAGTTCGCAGATGACTGCAAACTGGGAGCCATTATTGAATCCCCAAATGATGTGGATACTCTCAAAAGGGCCTTACAGAAACAGATTCTTGGTGCCAGAGCCATGGGCCCAAGCTCAATGCCAAGAAATGTATAGTTATCCCCTTTTGGAAAAAACATGTACCTGTGAATTTTCACATAGGTGGCATTACACTAAACACCGAAATAGTGATAAGAGACTTAGGGACACAGGTGGACAATGGTCTCACCTCCAATAACCACATCGCCACAACAGTCAGGAAATCCTTCTATGTGGCACACCTCATCACTAAGGGCTTTTCATCCAGAAAAAAGGAGGTCATTGTCCCACTGTACTCATCCCTCACTAGACCCATTATAGAATACAATGCCCCATTTGGTATGTACCTCTCAAGACATCTGCACACCTGGAAAGGCCACAGAAATAGCTCACTAAAAGAATCACAGGCCAAAAGCAGATGCCCTATGCTGACCGCCTTAAAAAACTCCAGTTATACTCTGTCGCATATCGTCTACTCCGAGGCGATCTCTGCTTAACATACAAGGCCATGTCAAACTCAGAGCTGTTGGACATGCTACACTTAAAGAAATCACAATCCCTCAGAGCAACATGCTCCAGGGATCTAAATCTTGTCATCTCAATAAACAAAACATGCTGGAGGGATAGGTTCCTGACCCAGAGACTCCCCAGACTCTGGAATGGACTGCCATACATGTCAAGCAGAGCACCTTTTTGACCCTCTTCATGATTGATGATTGGATGGGAGAAAGGAAATTCACCCCAGGGATCATGTCAGTTGCCCTGCTAGACAGGGGTCCAGGGAAGTAAATAGTGTGGGAATAGCCAGGGAATTGTTATGGCTAGGCTTGTATAGGCCCTAGGGCCGATAGCCTAGTACCAACCTATGAACGTATAAGAATCAAAGCGGATACTGGGAAAGGTTTAAATAACAAAGTCCCTATAAAACCTGTAATGAAACCTAGATCCCTATATAGATAGGGTTAAGTTTATTTATATATCTTATGTCTTGATGTTTTATGTACTTTACATAAATTTTAGGTATGATTTTGATAAAAACTTTTATTTCTGCAGTGATATATTTTATACACGTACAGATTCAGTATGAATAATACATTTTTATATCTGTGCACTGAATAAGGGTTTTTTTAGGTATATAAGTGGGTTACATCCAACTTTACTTTTACAAGTGTTTGAATATTAGATGCTCTGATGAAATATGTGGATATGTCTTTGTATTACTTGTAAAGAAAACATTTTTAGTAGTAATGGAATGTTTAATATTGGGGGTTAACATATTGCTTTGAGTTTTATGATAAATTCCTTTAAAACTTAATTGTTCTGCAAGGAAATGAGGGGGAAGTGATGAAATTGTATTTAAAAAGGGATCTTGCATAATGTTTGTTAAGTCTGAAGTAGTAGTTTGGTTAACTGTGAAAGCACTTATGTATGGCTTTTGAATAAAATAGTTTTTATCATTAAATTGGGTCTGGAGCCATCACTTTGTTCTGCTCTCTTTTTGGCTGTTGGATTACCTAACTATTTTATATATTTTATTTTACCAAATAAATCCTGACTTCTTCTTCTTGCTTTACGTACATTCTCAAGCTCCAGTCCTTTAACACTTTAACACCACCCCCATTCCTTACATTCCAGAGTAGGTACTAAGGCAACCTAATTTTCTCCCTTCATAGAAGATACTTCTTTCTTGCCTACCTTCTTTTAGCTTTCAGACTCTACCATCAGTAAATATCCTTCTATTCTGCAACGTATTTTTCCTTCTTAATCCTTACTTCCCCACCACCTGCCAACTATCAACTGTAAGAGACAGATTCTGTTACTTACTCATGCTACTATTCAGCTTATCCTCTCTAGTACTGGGCCATCTTTTATTCTACCATGACTCAATAATATCTCATAACATCTCTCCAACCCTGTCCCAACCACCTATTCATACTTCCTCTCTACACTCTCCACACATCACACCAAACCTAGTTAATGATACCCCTCACCTTTACTCCAAATATAGACTGATCAACTCAATTTCAACTCAAACCAAAACAAAATTTGGTGGAAAAATGCTCTCCAAAAAAAAAAAATTATCATTAATTCCCCAATATACAAAAATCCTTCTAGGAGGAGACGTTGACCCTAATACTGGCTCCACCTAACACAATGAACATCAAAACAATTCTCTTCCACATCCAACTCTAACCCTACAATGGTCAACTGTAACTGAAACTTGGCTTAAACTCAGCATAAATTATACCTCTCGACTATAATATCATCTGTAATGAGCATATAAAGATGAAAGGTGGTGGTATTGCTTTAATATTTCCCCCACAACAAACCAATAACAAAATTAATTTCAACAGAGCCTCTTATAACTTTCCTGAAATTAAACACCTGTAAACAAATAATGCATTGCTTTTCTTTACACTGGATATACATAACAATTCCGCAAGAAGTAATACTACTATGTGATGTGAGTGTCAGTTGGTTGGACATAAACTCTTACTTTCCTACATCTAGCTTGAACGTATTTGGTTTAACACAACTAACTAATAGCCCACACATTATAGCAAGACATCAAATGTCATGTTAGACTGGAGACTAGTATCAAACCCTAGCAAATATATCACCTCTGTTACATTGCTTAACTGTCTCAGTGATTATCTCCCAATCTATACATCCAGATATGTGCAAACATATATTAAAATAGCTTAAAATCACTGGAAACATGAGCTACAAAGCATGATAGAAAATGATGAGGTTTGTATCACTTGGACTCACCCATTACCAACAGTACAAAAAATAGATGCGAGAAAACCAGATACAGTAGCTCATGAAAAGAAAACAGAAGTAGCAATGATCTTTGAAATAAATACACCCATTGACTACAATGTCTTATGTACTGAAAGACACAAAGTCATAAAGGACCAGGATTTTCAGGCAGAAACGAGGGCAGTGTGGAAGAAGGATACCCACACAGTTCCAAATAGTAGTAGGAGCAACAGGTATTATAAAAAAAGAAACCAAAAAGGCTGAGACAGTGTTGAGAGCTTTGGGCCACCAATGTAGTAAATATAAGCCAACAGGTACCAACAATAGTCTCAAACAGCAGTAATAGTAAGTAAACAACCACCGGGAAACTGGGAAAAAAAATAAAGTCTTTTAATGGACTAAGATTGAAAACATTTAAAAACTTAACACTGCAAGAGTTATTTTATGCAACTGTGTTCTCCTGCTGCTGGAAATTAGTGCTACGACTGAACTGTTTGCTGCCATTGTGAAATATAGCAAACAGCTGAACTGTTTGCTACCCTTGCTGTGTGCCACCAATTGAGAGAGAGGCCAAGGAAAAGAAGGTTTACTCTAAACTATAAAAGTGCTTGGGACTGCAAAACCTGCAGCACAAAAGATTAAGAACGTTTTGTTTTCTACTGGATTACTCGTTTGTTAAAGACTAATGTTAAACATTTTGCTTTTGCATGACTAAATTAGTATGTTGAATTAACATTGCTACAAAAGTAAGTACAAAGCCTGTGTGACAACTAGTATGCTAAATGCTTTTCTGTCTTGACAAGAATGTGTGTGTCGCTAACACTGCATTAAATGGATATATTAAAACTGTATTCATTAAGCAGGAAAGCGGTAAGAAAAAAGCAGTGGTTCATGTCCTACTTAGATAACATGCAACAGGCAGTGCTTTGGGATAACACTCTATCCTCCCACCTTCCTGTTACCCTTGGTGTACCCCAAGGTTCTAATTTGGGAACTCTTCTATTCTCCATCTTTATAAACAATCTGTGTATTAGTATCCCCCAAGCTATATTCATACAATACGCAGACAACTCCACATTAATATCCTCAGCTACAGGGCCATCTGAACTGCAGTCCCTCACCCAAAATGTCTAAGCAATTAGTTAACCAAAAACTAGACTCCCTCTATAAAATTAAACCCTTCCTTACTCCCATAGCTACAACTACTATTGCCCACACCCACCTTATCTCAACTCTCTTTTATGCCTCTCCTATATATACAAATCTATCTCAAAGCAGCCTCAACAAGCTGGCAATCTCCTACAATAATATTGCCAGATTTGCTACCGGCTCCCCTTTCAGAACTCACCACTGCCAAAACTTGAATCAACTGGGTTGGCTGAAACTGCATAATCAAATTCTATTTCCCCAACTGATTATTACCCATAAAACCCTTTATTATCCAGGTAACACACCAATTCTCATGAGTCTAATCTGCCCATATAAAAATCTTACAAACCTACGCTCAGCAAATAAACTATTAGTATCTAGATAAAAACCCAACAATAAAGCAGGAGATTCCCTTTTCTCTAACACTGTGGGAAAAAGCTGGAACCTACTTCCTGGTGAACTCACATCTCTTTTATCAACTACACTATTCAAAAATAAATTCAAATTATACCTTACAACCCACTGGCTATGTCCCTGTACTAACCCTAAGACTATCTCTTTCCGTTATCCCAGGCTATAGCACCAATTTACTAGTCACTTTATAGCCACTGTAAGACCACTACCTTCTAAGTTGGACATATTGTACCCAGGAAAGACTGTATGGACATCTCACTGTCTTATTGATGAGTTACTGCCCTTAACTAATTCTCCCAATCTTGTTTTTAACTAGTCTGTTCTCCTGTGCCTTACTTATAACTTTGATTTGGGAATCTCCCACATCCTTCTGAATACTTTTTTTCTTCTCTTAGTGTTTCATTAAAAAAAAAAAAAGGGGGGGGGGTTATTTTATTTGTTCTACTTTTACCTATCATGAATGCTGAGTTACCATGTAACACCTGTTTTGTCTGACAAGTAATCTGTAACTGAAGTTTAATATTCTATTTGTTCGTGTCTTTTATGTGGAGCTTTTCTCCCCAGGCCTCTACTGAAAATGGACATATATCCAGTTAGACTAGCCCGGTCAACAAATGTAAAATAAAATAAAATAAATAATAAGACTATGTGTGCATGTGCATGTGTGTGTGTATCTGTATATATATATATATATATATATATATATATATATATATATATACACATACACACACACACACACACACACATATATATATATATATATATATATATATATATATATATATATTTTTTTTTTCCTTTCTTTCAATACTATGTAGTAAATGCATCTTCGAATCTCCACATAGGTAAAATGCAATAAATTAAGGGCAGTGTTAGACCCAGGAATAGAAGATACTTTTGCATGTACAAAATGACTTAGTAATATACAAAACAGTAAGTTGGGTAGTAATTAATTGATTACAAAGTTTAAATGGGCTTAAGCAGACCCATGAACCATTTATGGTTTCAAATCTGTGATATGACACAGTAACAGGAAAACATTATCCTTCATTTGTAAAATGATGGGAAACCTGGGAAGAAGCAATAAACAAGGGCTCCCCATGAGGAAAGATGTAAAAGTGAACAAAAGCTAGTATATACAACCCTGCCTTCACATTCAAACAAAAAGGGAGAGCAGTTAGAAATGTCTGCCACTAGGAAAGTGAACAATATAATAACAGTTCTAAAGTCCATAGCCTTAGCACAAGGAAGGAAATAAACTCTGCAGAAACATTGCTAAATCAAGAAGTGTTGTGGCAAATGCTTTATGGTACTAATAAGGGAAAAGAAAAGCACCGTGTTGTACTTAAAGACATATACCTTCATAACCAAGAAGGGGAGACGAACAAATACCTTATTAGAAACAATCTTAGTTTCAGTGAAATTAATAGAATTGGTAAGCAGTAGGATTCAATATCAGATAGACCTGTTAACAGTGAAGATAAAATAAAGAAACAGTGGTTAGATTCCATAACAAAAGTAGCCAACATTTCTAAAGGGAGTATATAATCTATTTGAATTAAAGGATTTGCAGACTGAACTATTACAGTTGTCTGAAACAGAACGATCTGTGAAGCTGTGTCAGTATAAAAGAGTCCCACACTAAAATACAATGCCTACCAGGATATAGCATCAGGCATGAGTTAAACCAGTGGAAGCAAGACTCAAACTAATTCAATGCAAATTTAATGTTTTTACAAAACATTTGCAGAAGGGTCACTGCAGTTTGGAAATGTTCAAGGAAGAGAAGAGATTAGAAGAAATGAACAGACATAATCACTCAGAGAGAGAGAGAGAGAGAGAGGTACTTTAAGGAAGTAAACTTACAAAGTATGAGAAATGCCCCACTTGAGCAAAATTCTAAAGTTTCTGTTAAGTTTCAAACAGAAAACTGTAGAAGTTTAAAATTCTGAAAAAGCATTACAGAAATAAGAAAAAGGAATTTATCGATAAAAATACATTGCATTAACATGGTTGAAGGCAAACAGCGGGATACCATAATCAACCTTTACACGACATTCATCTTTATATTCCTGGCCCTGAAAAAAAAAAATCAGGACTTGGGTTTCATAATTTCTACAATTTTGCTCACCTAGCTCGTTTCAGTAGTGTACAGACTAAAATCCTTCTAGTCCAAGAGGATCTCATAAGCTGGAAAAGCTGTCTTGTTTGGCAAAATGCTTACATCAGAAGGGTGATTATGAACAGGAGTTTATCGGACGTTGTCTGTAAGTAACATCCAAATACAGACATCAGCCATGCAAACTTTCACTGCTCTTCTTTGATCACAAAAGTGGTTTGACCACTCACTGACATCATGCAGGTGGTCTCTTGCTTAACTTTAGTGGTGCTTAAAAGTCAGTCCAAACACTGAGGGAACATCTTTTAATCATTGAAGTTACCAGTGTGCTTTATTTTCCCAAAGGGACAGCAGACCAAGCCAGCAAAAGATATTTTCTGCAGCATCTGGTAGAAACATAGTGTTGATAATGTGTGTTTGATATTTTTTCAATTATTTTTTCTTTTTGGAGGGGTAAGTGAATCACCAATGATTACTTGGTAATGGCACGCTTGAAGGTTCCACTAATTACAAAAATGTTATTCTTGCCAAGTCTCCTCAGAATGAGTTGCAGATGCAAGGAATCTAAAGTCTATCTTTATTTCTATGCTTTATTCAGCAATGGTACTTGGAAACAATTAAATAAATTAGTGTTTCTGTGCCCTGTTTATTGACGTTAAGAATAAGCACATTAAGGCCAACCCTGTAGTGTTACTTCAATATAATTAGTATATCTGATTGTGTGCCCTTCTACTCTCCTCCATTACTTTTTGCTGTGTTCCAAATACAACATCCAAGCAAGATCTGCTGATATGTATTCTTGCTGATTTTAAAAATGCTTAATTTTGTCCCTTATTGTGTCCCTGTATCTCCCCATATTTCCCAACCTCTTATCCCAAGAAATCCAGCCCCAAAATAGGGACAGATTTTAAATATTGCTCTTATAAACTTAGAAAGTTGGTAGAATAACAGGATATGTATTAAAAGGCATTTTCTAAAGGATATGAAGTCTGAAACTCAAATGTGTGACATTATTTCATTAAAAAAAACACACAAATATTTTATGAGGAACAGACTGAAATCTTGTGGCAAAAATCTGAACATTCTGTAAAAATCTGGACAGTTGTGAGCTATGGTCCCCCCTCCATATCTCATGTGCTGATGTGTTTGTAGTCTTGCTTTATTTCTCCACCACTTCCATAAACGTTTGATGTGGATTTGTGTGTTACTGTTTTCATTGCAACTACGGAGAATATTGAGGAATTGTTATTTGGAATCTTGAGTGGAGCCATGTGGTATCTGTTAGTGCATCAATCTCATCACACAAGTAGTATCAAACTCTTATTTGCATTTACTGTTTGAGTTAGTTCTGTAAGATTATGTATGTAAAAAGCATATTCTGTCACTGTGGTATTAAACAGAGATTCACTACATTGCTTAATTGACAAGTGCCATGCATTTTCTGAAGAATAGCAATGCTGAAATTCAAAGAAGATTATTTAGCGGTAGGTCTGAGATCTGACTTTTTTTTGCTTTTTTGTTTTACAGTTCGATCTTAGACTTTGAGCTAAACTTCTTTGAGTTTTAGCACTTGTATCCTACAAAGCATCATGCCATTTGTTAATTAATCAATGCAGTTATAAGAGCACTAGAATATGCTTTTTGTCATACCTAATCTTAGAGAACTCACTCATATGATAACTGCAAATAAGGGTTGGACACCACTTGTATGATGCGAATGACACATAATGCAGACACCATGAGGCTCCACTCAAGATTCTGAATAACAATTCAACAATACTCTCTATTTAAAAAAAAAAAGTTTGATCTCAAAGCCTGTGCTAATGAAAGGAAATTATTGGAGTTTCAACTTTGATATTTTGCAGAAAATGAATGTTTGGGTGAACCCTTTTGCTCTGTTTTCTAGAAAGTTGTTACTAGAACACCAGATTTTACCTAACCATGCATTTTCTGAAGGATATCAAAACTGAAAGTCCAGTAACTGTATTTCATTAGTGCCAGTTTGTGCTGTTCACATATTTATCTATTTATTTGTTTTTCTAGAAAGTTGCTACTAGAATAACAAATTTTAAGTAAGCATGTATTTTTCTGAAAGATAATTCATCCTGAAACTACAAACGTGTAAAATCCTACAATAATAATAGATGTCCTTGCCTTCATTGCTGCAGTATTCATTACTTATGGGATTCCCTGCCATGGAAGCCTGATGTCTGGCCAGTCTACCAAAGCCCACTATTGCTTTAAGGTATGCTGAATGTCAGCCGAATGCTCATTACACAGTGTAGGGCATAAAGGTGACGGTCAGACGTACCATCCTAGGAACTGCTTGCCCCAGTAGCAACACCAGTCCAAGGAAAACCAAAGACAATCTGCACATCCAGGAAGGAAAAAGACTAGGGGGATGGAGGTAGAGAGTGAATACTGTGGTGGTGAAGGCAAGGACATCTGCTGTTATGGTAAGATTTTACACCACTGTACTATGTCCTTACATTCACTACTGCAGTATTAATTACAAATGGGAGAGTGCCAAAGCTCAAGAAGAAATCTGGGAGGAGGAGCAGCAGTAGAGCCTTCTAAGAAGTCATGAAGAAAGGCATTAGCAAAACTAGATCGAGCTCTGGAGATACCAACCAACTTGTAGCGTTTGGTAAAAGTACGCACAGAAGTCCAGGTAGCTGCTTCAAGAGCACAATTAGTGTCTAATCCCTTGAAAAAAGCACCAGAAGAAGCCACAGCTCTAGTAAAAATGAGCCTTTACATTAGAAGGAAGACTGTCACCATGAAAAGTATAACAAAAAAGAAATAGCCTTTGATTCCAAGAAGAAATAATTTCCTTGGAAACAGCCAATCCTAAAGGCCTAGGATGACAGGAAACAAACTGATCAGTTTTTCTGACAGCTTTAGTCTTATCCAAATAAAATCTGAGCTGTCTATGTACATCCAAAGTATGCAGCACCCTCTCACTGTCAGATTGTGGAGAAGGGAAAAAGTAGGCAAATGAATAGCCTGACTAAGTGACAACTCATTCACCACCTTAGTCATAAAAGAAGGATGAGTATGCAAGGATACCCTGCCTTCATGGAATATCAAAAAAGGTGGACAAGCCATAAGGGCTTGCAACTCAGGCACACATCTGGCAGAAGTAAGAGCTAACAAAAGAACTGTCTTCCAAGAACAATGTTGCAAGGAAGCTGAAACAGCAGGCTGAAAAGGAGCCTGAGTCAATTTCTGCAGAACAAAATTAAGATCCCAGGGAGAAGGAACAGGCTTTCCTGGAAGGTCTAATATTAAGGATGCCTTTAAGAAATTGCTTAGCCTCAAATCTAGAAGCTAAAGAAGGAGTTAAAGGCAGACAAGCAGAAAGAGCTGATCAGTGGGCCTTAATATTAGAATAGGCTAAACCAGCATTGGGCAATTCACACAAATAAGAGAGAAAAAAGGAACATCCACAGTAAGAGGGTCTAGGTTATGAGACAGACACCAAATAGAAAACCTCTTCCATTTGGATACATAGGATTTCCTAGTAGCAGGTTTCCTGGCCTCTGCAGGACCTGCAGCCCATCCTTAGTAAAAAAAAAGATGTCTACGAGGAATCAAAACCCTATCACCCACAGTGTCAATTGAAGCATGGACAGGTGGGAATAGATGAGAGATCCCTTGTCTTATGTGAGTAGATGCACTCTGTAGGGTAACTTGTTATGATTGCAGAGGGAACCAGTGCTGCAAGGGCCAAAAGGGAGTCACCAACAAGATTTTGGGAGCATCGTGTTGAACTCTAAACAAGACTTTTGGAATGAGAGGAAGAGGAGGTAATGCATAAAGAAACATCCCCTTCCAAGAAAATGAGAGCATGTCCACCTTCCACACCAGAGGATCTGGTCTCTGGCACAAAACAGAGGACGTTGATTGTTCAGACAGGAGGCAAAAAGATCTATTTGAGGAGTACCCCACTGGTGAACAATATCCAGAAACACATCCCTGTGAATCATCCATTCGTGGGATTGAGTGAAGGACCTTCTCAGAGTGTCTGCCACAGTGTTCTGATCTGAAGGGATATAAACTGCCCGAAGAGTCACTTGATAGCCAGATCCCATACCAGCAGTGCCAACTGGCAAAGAAGGTAAGATCTTGTTCCCCTCTGTTTGTTTATATACCACATCACTGTGGAATTGTCTGTGAATACCTTGAGAGGTCCCAGAGAGAAAAAAGGATGAAAGGTCTGAAGAGCCAGCATAAGAGCTCTCATCTCTGACACTGATGTGCTCCTTCTGCCGACGAGGTGACCACACTCCCTGAACCTTCAAGGGGGCCAAACGTTGCTCCCCATCTCACATCTGAAGTGCCTGTGAACAGATCTTGAGAGGGATGAGGATGAAAAGAGAACCCTGGATTCAGAGAGCACTGCTGAATCCACCACAGAAATTCCTTCTTGAGACAAGGGGGAGGAGGAAATGTAAAGTCTAGAGGATGCACATGTTGAAGTCACACCAACTTCAGAAACTATGTGAACTTCCTCATGTGGAGTTTAGCCAGAGGGAGCATCGGAATAGTAGAAGCCATGAACCGCAGAGCTCTGGCAAACTCCCTGGCTGTAAGGGAGGCCAGGGGAAGATGAGTTTGAAAGTAAGAAATGAGAGTTAAGACCTTTGGAGGAGGGAGGGATGTGAGCATTGGCACTGTCTGAATCCTGCAACCCAGAAAGATATGATCCTGAGAAGGAGTCGGAGAAGACTGAAATTTATCATGAATCCCAGGCTCTGAAGAAGAGAAATGGCAAAACAAAGATTTTGAAACAGGTCCTCTGGAGAGGATGCCTGAATCAGCCAGTCTTCCAAGTAAGGAAATATTTGGATCCCTTGAAGCCTGCAAAAAGCAATCACAGGAATGAGGCACTAAGCCTCCCTTACAATTCCACTCATATCAACCTTCATGGTTTTACTCAAACCATTACCTTAACTACTAGGCACGATAAACATACTAATAGAGAAAGCATTCTTGACTGGATACTTATAAACAGAGTCAAAAATAATTACAAAGTAGGAACCTTGCCAGACGATGTCAGTGATCACTCTCTAACTTTTATAACAAGAGAAAAAGCTGATTGTTTAAACCCCCACATTATGAGAAAAATACGCACCATCAAGCATTTTAATCTTGACCTATTTCAGACTGAACTCAGTGCATGTAACTGGAACCCCTTAAAAACACTTCCTCTTGAAAATGCAGTACTACATTTTAACAAAATGTTTTTATCCATTCTTGACTTACATGCTCCTGAACGTATTATTAGAATGAAAACTAACACAGCCCCTTGGCTCTCCCATGAAACCAAAAAACTGATTCTCACTAAAAATAAAGTCTGGGCCAAATGGAGATCCCACAGAAATGACCTTGATCTTCTACACTTCCGACAGCTTAGAAATCTAACTAAAAAGGCAGTGATAGCTGATAAAAAAAGATTCTATGTCGAACTACAACAAACTTATCTTAATAATTCTAAACTTTTCTGGTCCTCAGTCAATAAACTCCTCTCCCCAGGAACTTCCAAAACACCTCCCCCACTAAATGCAGACCCTGATACCCCACAACAAACTGCAGATGTTTTTAACTCTTTCTTCACTGAAACTATACAAGCTCTAGCTAAACAACTTAATGCCAACAACTTCTGTCCACCAAGTAACTTAACAAACTCCTCCTTTAAATTTTCACTACAACCTATTTCTACATCTTACATTCACAGACTTCTTCTCAAACTAAAACCATGTACCCCCTCTGCTGATAAGCTCCCTTCTCTCTTTCTTCAAAAGGCTGCCAAGGTTATTGCATATCCTATACCTATTCTCATAAATAGGACAATCAAAGAAGGAATCATCACTGATATCTGGATGGTCTCTCATATTATCCCACTTCATAAAGGTGGAAACTCCACAGACTACTCTAACTATAGACCTATTGCTCTCCTCTCACCTTTGGCTAAGATTATGGAGAAATGTATCCACCTTCAACTTGTACAATATCTCTCTCTTCATAACATAATAGCAAACTGTCAACATGGCTTTAGACCACATCACAGTACTACCACTGCCCTGCTTTCCTTTGTAGATACTATTAATCAGAACCGCAACAACAACTTACTCTCTTCTGCCCTCTTCATTGACCTCTCCAAAGCATTCGATATGGTCAACCACTCTCTATTACTTAATACTCTTGAATCCCTCTCATTTGATATCCCAGCCATCAAATAGTTTAAATCCTACCTTACAAACAGAAAACAAGCAGTTCTTTGGGATAACCACACTTCTTCTCTTTTGCCCGTTTCTATTAGCGTACCACAAGGCTCTATCCTTGGCCCACTTCTCTTCTCCCTCTTCATTAATGATCTTCAAACAAAAATCCCTCAAGCAACCTGCATTCAATACGCTGATGATTCTACACTCATCTGCTCTGCATCTTCTACCCCAGAACTTATCTCTCTCACCCAAAAGGTGTTTAATACCATAGAAACATGGTTCTCCAGTCGATTCCTCTTACTAAATGCTAAAAAAACTAAACTTCTTCTTTTTACCCCCACATCCAGGGCTTCCCCCTTACATTTCTCCATCTCCTCCAACAGTGCCACTGTCATCTCACCCGACACTTCAACTAAATTGTTAGGTATTACCATAGACAATAATCTCTCTTTTGACCAACACATTAACAACTCCATAAAACTAGTTAACAGAAAAATAGGATCCTTATATCGAATTAGACCATTTCTTACACCTTCTACTAGAACAAGGATTGCTCACTCCCATCTTATTTCTACTCTTCTTTATGCTTCACTTATCTTCACCAACCTCAAAAAAACCAACCTTAACAAACCGGCAACCTGTTATAATAACATTGCCCGCTTCGCTACTGGTAACCCCTATAAAACCCATCACTGTCTTAACTTAAAACTTCTAGGCTGGCTAGAGTTTCAAAACTATCTTATAATCCATCAACTCTCTATTGCCCATAAAATACTGTACCAACCTAATAATACCCCGATGCTCTCACAACTCATAATCCCCTATAACAATCTCAACTCTCTCCGCTCTTCTAGTAAACTCCTGACAAGTACAATAAAATCAAATAACAATGCTGGCGACTCACTATTTACCAATGCTGTAGGGAAAAAATTGAATTTGTTACCTTCTAATATAACAAATATTACATCATTGCCTCTTTTCAAACTAATATTAAACTGCATTTCCAAAATCACTGGCTTTGTTCCTGTAGTTAACCTGATTAACTTTCCACTAGTACTACCTAAATTTAAAACTATCTTTCTTACTCCTTTCTCTTTTCTCTACTTGGCTTTCTTTTCTACCACCTCTGCTTCTCTACCTGTTATCTACCTTAACTTGCTCTCTTATCCACATTCTATCCCTTCCTTTTGACCCTTATTTTCTTTTTACTCTACTTTCCTTACCTCCAATCCTTGTTTACATCATCTGATAAGTATGTGTCAACTTGTATAATGTTATCTGGACTGTAACTGTATGTTATAGTAATTAACACAAGTAGTAGTACTTTACATTGAAGGGTTTGCTTGTTTTTTGCAAACTCTATTACTAACTCTATTATCAATATTATTATTATTATTTTTGTATGATGGTTTTTCTGTATGTATCTTACTTCTGTGGAGCTTTTCTCCCCGGGCCGCTACTGAAAATGGAAATATCTCCAGCTAGACTAGCCCAGTCAACAAATGTAAAATAAAAAATAAAATAAAAATAAAGTGAACACCCTTGGGACAGTAGAAAAGCCAAAGGGCAAAGCAGAGAACTGAAAATTCTGGGAAGCAACACAGAAACACAAAAAATTCCTAAAGAGAGGATGGAACGGAATATGGAGATAAGCATCCTTGAAATCCAGAAGCACCAGGAAGGCCTGAGGGAGCAAGAGAGGAAACAGAGTCTGAAGGGACAACATCTGAAAGGAAGGCATCTTCAGAAAAGTGTCTAGAATTAGTCTCCAAGTACCCTCTTCTCTGGGCACTAGAAACATTCTTGAATAGAACCCCTTCCCCCTTTGGGACACAAGCACCTCTTGAATAGTACCCTGAGACAAGAGATCTCAAAGAACCTCTGGGGAAAAAAAGTTGTTCCCAAGGAAGCTGAGAAATGCCTATAAAAGGAGGAAGGGATATCTACTTCATGAATTACCCCTGACGAATGATTGACAGAACCCAAGAATTCTGTGCGATTCCAAGACAAATAGGAAGAGAGAGAAAGCAGAAGAGAAAGAGGAATGTGGCTGGGATAGTCAGACAGCACCTGGTTTGTCAGGAAAGGAAGGCTTCAGAATCCCTGCAGTCTGAATGGCCTTAGCAGAAGGAGCCCATTTGCCATCCTTTTTTACCTTCAGCAGGAGGGTGAGATTGCCTACAAACAAAGGCTGGCTTAGAAGGATAGTTTCTCTGAAATGTATGCACAGGAGAAACAAACACATTTTTAAGCTCAAGCTCCTGTAAGGCCTTTCCCTTATCCTGAAGAGACTTAAGCAAACCAACAGCCACTTCCACAAACAAAAGTTTATTATCCAGAGGAGCATCCATCAACCTAGCCTTAATATCATCAGGTAAAGGTTGAAGCCTACACCAAGAATACCTCCTCATCATTGAACCAAAAGCAGCAGCTCTAGAAGAAGCATCTGCTGCATCATAACTACATTTGATGGAATGATGAACTACTTGAGAGGAAGTCCCTAGCAAGGAAAGAACAGAAGGCTTACTCTCGGAGTCTGGGAGATCAGAAAAAAGCTGACAAGCCTGAGAAAGAAGAGCCAACACATATCTATATATATAGGTCTGATAGCTTTTAGGGCAATTTAGGGCAATTAACTAAGTATAAACCTTCTTACCCAGCCTGTTCATGGTTCTGCTGTTCTTGCCAGAAGGCAGTAGCTTGGACAAAGGAAGCAAATGAGAGGGCTTATCAGAGGCTACAGACACCACAGAGAGGTCAGCAGCAAGGCATTTGAACAAAAAGGAACAATCCTCAGGCACCCTATAAAACCTATCAGGCTTCTCGGGAGCAGTGAGCAGCCAAAACAGGAGGAACAGACACAGGTTTAGGAGATTCCATTTGCAGTAACTCATAGTACCTTCTTATGGCTATCAGAGACCTGAGCACAATCCCATTTAAAAAAATCCAAGATCCTAGAGAGTGTGTCCCCAAAGGAAATTTTCTCAGGAGGAGTACCTGGACTATTAGATTCCTCCTCCTCTGACCCATAGTCCAAAGGAGAGGGAATCTGAGTAGAATAAGTAAGGGATTCTTCATCAGAATCCAACTGTTTCTCAAAATAATTCACTTGCTTGGACCTTTTAAGTGGAGAACAGGATCAAGGGGGAGCAGGAAACGAAACCCTTTGAGTTGGACTTATTGACAGTAAAGTGTTAAATAACCTGAGTAAAGGCCTGCTACTCACTTTGTGGATCCCTAGGAGCATAAATAAAATGTTTAGTTTTCTGTTTCTTTTTTAAAGGAATGGCCGTCCTAGAAAACTGAGAAGGCTCTGACTCAGGACAGCATTCAACAACCGTATTAGGACCTTTTCCTTAATAATCTACAGAACTCCCCTTGACCCCTCAGAAATAATCAACTGCGGTTCCCCCATGAACATCTGAAAAGCCCGCCTACAAAGCCTCACCAGACATGCTACTCACCCCAGCTCCTAACAGGACATAAAGCGAACAAGAAGAGGAACAGGTCACAAATCACGCCAGCCGAAGTAAAACAAATAAATCCTTTTACTTGTTGTAAGCTCTCATGCATACTTCTCAAATACATGCACTCTCTTTAAAACAGACAAATACAAAAATATTAAAAAACTTATATATGCTTTGGATAACAAAAAACACATTTAACTATGCATCTTAGAGATAAGGCAAATTCATTACTTATTCAATAATAAATCAGGGTAAACCAAACAAAGTAAAAAACAGTACATTTTGACTGCCCAAAACTACACAAATCTTGAATACATGTATATTCTTAACCAACTACCAATAATTCTACATCATAAATTACAAATGCTCTAATGCCCTGATAACATTCCTATATATGAGCATAGCTGCTGAGCCATTGCCTACCCAAGCAAAATTTGTCAAACGTGCCATTCAAGAAAGCACATTACCTCAAATCTGACTCTCTCTGAACTGGTTCACTAGCTACTTATTCAATAGATATCAGGCAGTAAGATGGAAAAAAGCCACATCCCCTTTCATCAACACCCCAACTGGTGTTCTCCAGGGATCTATACTGGGTCCCCTTCTTTTCAATATATTCATAAACGATTTCCACAACTCTATCCCTTTAACTAAAATTATCCAATACGCAGACAATTCAACTATTATCTGTTCTGCTACCTCCATCCCCACACTGCTAAAGCTTACTCAAGATGCATTCTCAACCACCGAACAATGGATGAAAACAAATCACTTTGTACTCAATGCCTCCAAAACCAAAGTAATGGTATTCACCCCCTCTAAAGCTACCTTTTTCAATCCAAGTAATTTCACTATTACTAGTCACAGCAATACACCCCTAGAACTGGTATCTGAGGCCAAATTATTTGGGATCCAAATTGATAGTCAGCTTAAATTGAATTCCCATCTTCAACTAAATATAAAAAAAACACCACCAAAAACTTGGCATGCTCTACAGACAGAATTGTTATCTTACACCCTCCACCAAACTCACCCTACCAACCACATTTCTCATCCCATCCCTTCTCTATGAAGCCCCACTTCTAATTAACCTACAATCTTCTCTCAAAACACAACTCTCCTCTTGCTGTAACAAAATTGCCAAGTTTGCTACCTCCCATAAGTTCTCCTCACACCACTGTTTGGCTCTCCGCAAACTAAAATGGTTAGAACTACCCAATCACCTCACCTATGTCCAACTGACTCTTGCACACAAGCTCATCTTTAATCCCTCCCTCTGCCCATCCCTCTCCGCTACCTTCAAAATGCACCTCCCTATAGAATTCTAAGATCAAACAACCAAAACCTAATTGAACTGTATAAACCAATTCGTCCCCTTGGAAAAAAATCTCTTATTCTACAGTCTTGCTCTTCTCTGGAACTCCTTACCACCATACCATTACAAATCACTTCTCATTCAAAAAAATCCCTTCACTCACACCTAATTTCCCAGTGGGAATGCTCCTGCTCCCACCCAACATAATCTCCTCATACTGGGAATTTCCACTTCTCCTCCCCTATTCATAATGGGAATTTCTACTTACTCTCCTAAACTCATAGATCTTGCTCTTGCTTGTATTAAGCTTTTTCTGAATACCTAAAGGCACCTAAGTGTAAATATACCCTAAGATGGAAAAGGTTCTGTTTCTATATTGAAAAAGTTCTATGTCAGCTCATATACCTTTCTCTTGATTGTATTAAGCTACTCATCCTGAATGTATGAAAGATACCTCCAGTGTAACCCACCCTAAGTTGTCAAAGCTTCTCAGTTTCTATATTGTAAATTGTTTGCAGCTATACAAGATTGTAATATTTGTATATATTTGTACATTAGTCTACTGTATTTCCAAGTCCGTAGTAATTGCATAATTGAAACTAAATACCTTATTGTAACCTTGCTAATTGTTTTTGGAGCATTTCTCCCCAGGACTCCATTGAAAACGGGTTCTTTTGGCACAATGGACTATCCTGGTAAACCAACTGCAAATAAATCAATATATAAAATTTTCAGGATGAATGCCTGACAAATCGAACAAGATGTATGGCCACGAGAAGCTTGCAGACAAAAAAAAGACACTTACCAGAGCAATCTTTATGGGGAATCTGTCTCCCACACTGGCATTTACCCTTCCTGGATGACATTAAACCCAAACAGCAGAAAAAATACAAGAAAAAAAAAAACAAAACCCCAAATGGGTACTTATCCACAATGATGCAGACTTCAACAAAAGGAGTAATCACAAAAATGCAGAAAAAAAAAGGCAGAAAACAGATGTAGGCAAACAGACCAATGGTTAAAACCAGCATTTGGACTGGCAGCAAAGAATGTCTGAGGATGGTATGCCTGAATGTCACCTTTATGCCCTACGCTATGCAATGAGCATTTGGCTAACATTCAGTTTACCTTAAAGCAATATTATGCTTTGGTAGACTGGCCAGATGTCAGGCTTCGATGACAGGGAATCCCATACATAATGAATACTGCAGTGGTGAATGTAAGGACATCTGTCCTTCCATTGGACTAGGTTTGAAATTGTATTTTTTTTGCCTTAAACTCAGTGATCTATCCATTGGATAGCTAACCCAGTGGCAAAAATATCTGCACGTGAACATCAAATTTCACATGCCTTTTGGCTTAGAAGTTGTATTAAACAATATTTGTTGGTTAATTAACCTAAGTATGCATTTTCTGAAGGCTATCACAGATGAAACTCAAAGAAGTTTCTTTCTTTAGTGCCTGGATTGAGATCAGATTTTTTTTCATTTGTGTGTGTGTTTTTCCAGAAAGCTGCTATTAAAAAAAATAGTCCAATCTCAGACCTGACACCAAAGAAAACTTTTTTCAAGATTCAGCATTGATAACCTTCAGAAAATGCATGCTTAGGAAAGACCTGTTGTTCTACATGAAACAAACTACTTACAGGGTCATTGTGAGAAAGGTTTCATTTTGTTACTAGTGCATACATGGACAAACTACTGAAGGGGTCGATGGGGGAAATGTTTCATTTTTATGTCATTTTTAGTGCTTATGCATACTTGGACAAACTGCTGTAGGGTCACTGGGGGAAATATTTCATTGTGGTGTCAGTGAAGTGTCTGTGTATACATGAACAAACTACTGAAGGGATCAATGGAAAAATGGTGCCATTCATTGCTTGTGCATACATGGTTACACTACTGAAGGGATTGCTTGAGAAATGGTGACATTCACTGCTTGTGCATACATGGTTACACACTACTGAAGGTATTGCTTGAGAAATGGTGACATTTACTGCTTGTGCATACATGGTTACACTACTGAAGGGATTGCTTGAGAAATGGTGCCATTCACTGCTTGTGAATACATGGTTACACTACTGAAGGGATTGCTTCAGAAATGGTGCCATTCACTGCTTGTGCATACATGGTTACACTACCGAAGGGATTGCTTGAGAAATGGTGCCATTCACTGCTTGTGCATACATGGTTGCACTACTGAAGGGATTGCTTGAGAAATGGTGACATTTGCTTCTTGTGCATATATGGTTACACACTACTGAAGGGATTGCTTGAGAAATGGTGACATTTACTGCTTGTGCATACATGGTTACACACAACTGAAGGGATTGCTTGAGAAATGGTGCCATTCACTGCTTGTGCATACATGGTTACACACTACTGAAGGGATTGCTTGAGAAATGGTGCCATTCACTGCTTGTGCATACATGGTTACACTACTGAAGGGATTGCTTGAGAAATGGTGCCAGTCACTGCTTGTGCATACATGGTTACACTACTGAAGGGATTGCTTGAGAAATGGTGCCATTCACTGCTTGTGCATACATGGTTACACTACTGAAGGGATTGCTTGAGAAATGGTGCCATTCACTGCTTGTGCCTACATGGTTACACTACTGAAGGGATTGCTTGAGAAATGGTGACATTCACTGCTTGTGCATACATGTTTACACTACTGAAGGGATTGCTTAAGAAATGGTGCCATTCACTGCTTGTGCATACATGGTTACACACTACTGAAGGGATTGCTTGAGAAATGGTGACATTCACTGCTTGTGCATACATGGTTACACACTACTGAAGGTATTGATGTGGTCATATCTGTGTATGGGAGGTGGTTAAAATAAATGTATCCAAGTGTTGTTATTTTTATTTTATTACATTCTTTCTGAGGTATATCAGTCAATAATTGTTGGATGCAGGGGTTGTCTGTGGAAAAAAGTAATTGCCATGGATATTTGCTTAAAATAAGCTGCAGATGGTGCTTATGCATAATGAAGTGAATATAGCGAAGCTCTGTGAAGGGAATACCATGTTACAGTTTATATACCTTCCATGATGTCACACACCATGCAACTCAAAACCTGCCAAGCCTGGTACTGATTTTACATCATTCTTCAGGTGTGTGCGACCTTTTTTCCCCAGTCAAATTATTGTTTCACGTAATTGGTTTTACCTTATTGTACAACCTAAATGACGTTTTTTCTTGTCAGGTGTTTGTACAAAATGCTGCCTTTGTATTCTGAGACCAGCAGCAGAAAAGGAAACAACAGATACTACGTTCCAGATGTTTGTTTTGCATTTTCTACATGTGGCAAAGGTGATCACTAATGGCACAAAACTGTACTGTTACATTTATAATTGGCACTCACTGGAATAGCTTCATTTTTTGCTTCATGAATGTTTTCATTAGTTTACTGGCTGTTGTAGTTATGCAAGGATCAGGACCATTAGGCAAGAGAAGGGAAAGGTACAGAGCATGTGTATTTGGCTTGATGAACATTAATGTCAGTCTTTGAAGACAATTACTAAGATGGCAGTAAAAGATCTTATTGTCACCAAAACTTGTATGTCAAATAATATGACAGTGGTCTCCAAATCATAGTATGCATACTGTGCACAAGGCAATCAAGAGCTAATGTAAAGCACTCCAGTGTTGGTTTGTGAGTTATTGTGCAACTTCTTGGTAAGAGAAGACTTATTTTGATTTATATGTTATTTTTATCTCTGACTTCTACTATTAAAATGAGGTTGAAATACAGCATTGCAGTGTGACTGGCACAATTAGTACTGTACAATTATACTGATGACTTTAGGAATTACTGACAACCATCTGGCACAGCTTGTACAAGTCATATGACATTTCTCATACATTTAAAGGAGAGTCAGGTCAGTATGAATAAAAAGATTTCTGGATTCATATGCGCAGGAAAGAAATGTCCCATTTAAAAAAATGGACACACTTGTACTTAAACAGGATGTTGTGCACTCTGCAAGACAGGTGAACGCACTTTGTTTGCAGCAGATATTTTACTACCACAGGACAGGATTTTTTGCTAGGTCAGAAATTGAACAGTTGACTGTGCTGTTTCTGTTAATGCTAGGTGTATTAATAAAGTTTTTGTATTGGTAAATTTGGTACATTTTCCGCAAGACTGATATTGCTGCTATGCAGCATAAGTAAAAGACAATGACTGGAAGACAGTTTTCACTGTAGCAGACATTCTAACAAAACTCAAGAGGAGTTTTGATAGGGATTAAAGATTGTTATGAGACCTGTGATACTACGTGCTTCAGAACACCAGTACTGCCGAGTGAGTAACCATGACAATAAAGACAACCCTGTGACAGATAACAATTCTCTTAGTGTGCTCACCGACAAAGACAAGTGGTGATGACTTAGAGGAATTCATACATTCTCTGCATGAAATGCAAGAGGGACAAACAAGAGAGACTGATTACTTAATTTACAGGAAATAGAGTGGAATAATATTGATTCAAAACTATTAGTAAGGAAATTATTTACAACATATGTTCAAGATGTCAATTACCAGGGAATGGAGCACACTGTACATTGTTTGTGTTCCTAAGGAAATGACAGATAAATTGTGCCAAGTTTGAAAGTGATTAATGTGCAATGATCATTAGGTTATAAAGGTTAAATTACAGCTACATAATTCAGCTTGTTGATGCTTCTGTCGTTGAGTATACATATCTTAATGTCATCCTGTACTGGACTTAGAATTTGAGTAGTGCCTTTTAAGTGAAATATTGAAATTAAGACACAGCTCAACATCAACCTGTCTTGCCAAAGCCTCATGAATGAAGAATGTTGTTGTATATCATTAGTGAGTCATTCTTACATTTTCACTTGCAGTGTGTTTATAAGGGGTTGATTTTTTGCCTCATTCTAAGAAAAAATTTAGTTTGGGTTTGTGTAGGCTGTGGCAAAATTGTTGCCCAGTCTGTTTATATTTTTGAGGGAAGCCTGCTTGTTTAAGGATTTACATTTTACACAATCATTTTGAGTAAGAAATCATTATCTATGAGCATAATGCAGCTGTTTACTTGTGTCTCTGCAGCACAGCCAGTTTTAGAAGGCATTAAGAGGGGCAGAGCTAAAGTTTGATTAAAAAAAATCAGTGGTGACCTGGAAACACCGACATTGTATAGGTATGCTTGCAGTACATATTGCAATGCTACACTGGATCAAAATACTGCTGAAAATTGTAAAATTCACCAACCGAACCCTCCATGACTTTAGCATAACTCACTTACTGTATTCAGTTATTACATTGTATCATGGGTTCATAGGTGTTTACTAGGCTAACGACCACAAGAGCCTTTTTAAGTCTAGCTATGCATCTCAAATTTCTGACAAGTTCTGGTACCCTTGCTAAGTGTAAGCAGGGGCCTGGGAGAAGAACCATTTACAAGATGCCAGTATCCATTATTGATGTAGATACCAAACCATGGATGAATTTCCTATTCCCCATCAAACTGCCCAAGTTACAACTGAATTGGGTTAGGGAAGAACTCTACCTCACATGAATGGGGAACAAGTTCCAGAGAAGGGGTAGTGTCTGGGAAATATATCACTTCTGTCTTGTCCAACTAGGGCATATTAAAAGGATGCAGGATAAAGCTGTTGAGCAACACCAAATTTTCAGAATAGGTAGATAAATTCCTTTTGGGATGGTATGCTAAAGCTGTAATGGGGGTCTCTAGACAGGCAATGGAGGCTGTGTGTGGGTTGAAACATGAGCAAGGTGGGTTGTTATGAAACTTTTGCTCAGGTCACCATTTCACCTAAATACAGCTGGGGTATTATTGCAGTTAAACCTTGTATATAATCTCCCCTGTACTACCCTATTGAATGCATCCCTTTGTTCCCAGGGCATGGGAACCTCTGGAAGGACATTGTTAACCATATTATTTTCTTTCAAATTTTGAGGGGGGGGGGCATATAAGATGTTGGTGGATTTTCCTGTAGTGTTTATATTTACACACACACACACACACACACACACTCTGATGCTGTGGGGAATTTCAGTGTTATTAATGTTCACATATTAACTGGTGGGCCTAAGGGTATAATGTTACATATACAGTATAGTGCAAACAAATTATTTGTAATTAAATGGAAAAGCCGGTTCTACTTGGTCTTTGTACAGAACAGAAAAATAACATTAATGCCTAATGCTGCTTTAATGTCAGTGTCAACTGGTTTAACTGCATTCCTCAGCAGGTATGCTAGCACTGAATTTCTCCTAATTTTAATTTTTGTAAATGTGTGAACTTACTTTTGGCCATGCATTCATACATCCATTATTACCTTCCAACAATATTGTGTGCCTTGCTGAGCTATTAAGCATGTTAATCACTTGATATCATCATTTACTGATGGCTGGGAGAGGGACTGGACTACTGCTACTGTGTTTGCATAAACCAGCACCTGTCACAGGTTAGTGACAATGGTCTTCTAAGCTGTACTGAATCTTTAGTCAGTTTTGTGTTACATACAATTCTCTGTAATACTGTAATGCTAATACTAATTTATGCTGCTGTTTGTACTTCTACTTGTGCAATATTCTACTAAGTATTCCATTCTTTGTATGTTTTTATGTGACCTATGTTAGCGCTGGCAATGATTTTCAATCAAGTTAAGCATTGTGTACCAAGTCATGTGTCTATATAAAATAGCAATTCTGACCATCTCAGTCTCAGCCTGTGGTTTATTTTTTATGTATGGTTAGTTTTGATAAAAACATAGTGTAAGTAACAGTAAAATAGTAGAGCAGTGATTTGGATACATAGTAACTCCTATGTTTTACTTTCCAATATGTAACACATTTTCAAAACATTTGAGAAGTTAGACTATAATGCCCCCTTCAATATGTACTTGATCAGACACTTACAGCAAGTGGAATAGCCAAAGCCCTGGCTCTTTAATCTGTATCACGCAGACTTCTGAGAGGTGATCTTTGCTTGGCATACAAGACACCCCTGGACCTGTTTTGATCAGTCTTATGCACATCCGCAAAACAAACAGCATCAGATCTATTAGATTAAAAGACCAAAATTTTGCTTGCAATATAAACAGGACATGTCGTAGAGACAGACACGTTTCTCAGAGAATTCCGATGATGACCTCTCTGGACTTAGATGCCATGCTCTTCCTTATACGTTAAGTAGCATAGAAGGATTTTCTTACTAACTTGGACACATGTTGATTGAAGGCTAGGTTACTATCTACATGAGTTTCAAGATCCCTGACTAGTGAATTAACTTTTAAAAGTGTTGTATTGATGATGTAGTTACCCAGAGTGGCAGACTTCCCAAAATGTTCTATAATGCATTTCTTGGTACTGAGTTTTAAGCCACGGCTTTGCCACCAAGCATTTGTCTGTATTAGACCTTCATTAAGGGTGTTCATATCTTGAGTGGATTCAGTGACTGCTCCCAGTTTGCAATGATCTGCAAACTTAATTTGACAGAGATTGCTGACATTGGCTTTGGCATCTGAGAAGTAGACGCTAAAGATGAGTGGGCCTAGCACTGAGCCCAGGGGAACTCCACTAGTGACCAGCCTCTCTGTGGAAGGGACTTCATTGATTCTAACCTCATAGGTCCTATAAGTCAGCTAGCTATCCAGCATGTTATAAAGGGGTTTATACCTAGGTCTGCCAGTTTGATGACAATGAACGAGCGGTGTATTTTATCAAATGCTCTAGCCAGATCTAGGTAGGCAGTATGGACAGTTTTTCCCTCATCCTTTGCCTTAGTTTACTTTTCAAAGAAGTCCACCACATTCAGTAAGCATGACCTTCCTTTGACAAAGCCAAACTGGGATGGATCCAGTGTCTAGAGGTCTCTTATGTCCTTGTTGATAATTTCCATGATAATTCTTTCCATGGCTTTGCAAATAAGACTAGTCAGGCTAATGGGTCTCTAGTTTTCAGAGTTTGTTGAAGATCCTGGGACTCCAAGGGTCCTGATAAGCCATATTTTACACTATTCAGGAAACATACTGGGATCAAGGCCCACTGAGGCCGTGTTCTTGGCTTTAGTGAGTGCAGCCAGTACATGCTTCCTAATTATAGTTGGAGGGATTATGTTTGGGAGTATTACTGGCTGGATGGACGGTTGGCATGAAGCTGCAACTGAATTTGTCTGCTAACAGGTACACTACATCATCTGGAAAGGAGCCTAATATTTTTAATTCAGGAAATTAAATGCCTTACATCCTTCCAATACCTTGGTAGATTAGCATTTTCCTTTTACTTGGTAGCCAGAGGCTATTTATCCTTTTACTTGGTAGCCTACTGGTTATTTATTCATTTACTTGGTAGCCTACTGGCTGCTCATATCCTTCCTTTGAAGCTATGAACCAGTGGCTTTGAAACACCATTTCTAGTGACAAATCTACAATTACAAATAAATACTTGTTGGAGTGTTAGGCTTCTAAATCAACATACTCACAGCCAATGACATAATTCCCACTAGCCTATAGTTTTTGATTACTTGTGAGTTAGTGTCCTCTGGTATTACACCTCTATCGACTTTAATTTTTTTTGGCTTATCTTCCCTTAGATCTCCTTTCTTCACATGAAAACATCCAGCTCCTCTTTAAGTGTCTCAGTTAGATGCTTGCAAACCTTATTCAGTTTAAACCAGCTGATCAGGGTCTGGTATTTTGTGCCATGACATTCAGTTTAAACCAGCTGATCGGGGTCTGGTGTGCTGTGCCATGATATTCAGTTTAAACCAGCTGATCGGGGTCTGGTGTGCTGTGCCATAATATTCAGTTTAAACCAGCTGATCGAGGTCTGGTGTGCTGTGCCATGATATTCAGTTTAAACCAGCTGATCGAGGTCTGGTGTGCTGTGCCATGACAGCCTTACTCATTGGTTTGACTTTTTCTATCATTATCTGGGGAACAAACTTTTATGATGAGTCAACAGTGCCTAATTCACAATCACAGGGTTTCTTTGATAATTAACCCTTCTATAAGTCTGGCGTGGTCATAGATCTCACTTGAAACCACTCTATTAATCCCCCTTTGTTTCCGCAGCACCCCAAAACAGGCAAAAAAATATCATTAGGGGAAAGATGATCATCTGTTTGTCTTCTATGAAATTCGAAGGAAGGGACAACCAGTGTGACAGCTGACAATGGCCAGATGTTTGTCTTCCTTAATAAGCCATGCTACTCCGGGCTACAGCCAATTCCACTGAGGCTTTGGTATCTTTCTTTAAAGGGGTGTTTTTGAAAGGCCAATTCCTCAGGATCTCTAGACTGCATACTAATGATAATGATGACTCACTAGTTACTGACAGGTTATTTCAGAATTTTTAAGTAGACAATTAGTTTTATATTTAATTGAATGTTTAATTGAATAATTAACTTTGGTAGTGCTATATATTCTTTGGATATATGTGACTTGTTACTCCTTGAAGGCTTTTTGGTGAGCCGAGGTGCTAGAGAAAATAGTGTGTGATTTTCACTGGTTCGTTGTTTTCTTTGAAGTTCGTGGTACAGTTTGGTGTCCTGTAAGTTGTTCCTCTATATCTTCGCTTCTATGGCCAGTGATCCAGGTGTTAATATTCCAAGAACTTTTAGAGAGGAGAATCCAGGTACCTCTCAACGGACTCTTGATGGTTTTATTAATACCAATATGGAACGCAGTTCTGATCGTACAGAGAGGAATGGGATTACTGAAAATGTCTCTGGTGTTCCAGTGTGGGAATGCTTTTTGACTGAAACTCGAAACAAACGAGGAAGTAACCCTTTTGCTCATATTCGTAAGCAATCTATGGAATTTCCAGGAGAAGTGAAAACTTTGATAACTAAACTCAGTAATTTAATGGACAAAGAAATGCTTACTTATTACAATTATACAAGCCTGCAAAGGTATGTAGACCTTAATATAGTACCCAGAGGCTTGAGAGCAATAAAATTTCCCTCAGAGCCCTTCATTTTGACATGTGCGACTGACAAAGTATTTCAACAGGGATGGGAAAAAGCGGCACATCATTGTTCAATTGAATGGCTCAATATTCTGATAGAACAGGACATTCTTAAATTATCTAATATCAAAAAAGACATCACCATGGTATATACAAATTTAATGGCTACCTTGGATGGGGTGAAATTTGAATCCTGTCTTACTGATATCCAGGATAAAATTACTACACATGAGAAAAAAGTACTGGAACAAAAGATGCGAAAAATACAGAGGGACCTTCATGATTTTGAGAAGGGTACAGCCTTTTTTGGTGGATCCAATCAACATTCACGCTCCAGAACGAGTCATCTCAACGGAAGTGGTCACCAGAGAGAGAGAACTGATAGTACGACAAACATTCACAGCAACGGGAAATATATACTGAGAACACAGAGTGATAGTGATATAGGTTCTGATTTTCCTCCTTTACTTTCACCAGCAGACGACTGTTATTTTTCGGAACATTTTCGTCCATATAAGATATATGGGAGGCAAAACAGAAAAGAAGCTATACAGAACAAGAACCACAGAGAGGAGGACCCCCACGCCAATGGCGCGAAAACAAAAGGACTAGATGGTAGTGATTCTTGCTCTTATCAAATTTTGAATTTAGTTGTTAACTTACCTGGCTGGCATATCAGTGATGAAGTTTTTACTGTTTTAAATCATGGACTTAAATTTGTGCCTATAGTCTTACTGAAAAAATATGAGTGTAAAATAGAGTTATTAAGGTTTGTTCGCAAATTACATTTGTGGTATTATTTTAACTGTATTGTTGTTAAAAATGCAGGGCCAAGTGATTTTTTTAATAATTCACTAAGCCCAGATACGAATTCATTAGAAGTTAATAATATTTCTTTGAATGATTCATTTCTATCTTGTGTTAATGAATTGAATGCATATTGCACTATAGATACTTCTGCAATTAGTACAAATAATAAATTTATGCCTCCTCTGTTACATGAAGGGATAAAAAACTTTCAAGTGATGGTAGGTTTTGAACTAGATGCATTAATAGATCATTTAAATAATAGAGATGTAAGTTTTAATTTATCCAAAAATGAATGGAAGGAATTAATGATTTTTTCCAAACAATGTGACTTGATAGTAAATCCCTCTGATAAAGGTAACAAAATTGTTATCATGCATTATACTCAATATTACAAAATGTGTACAGATTTATTAGAAGATGAGTCCATATATTGTGAAGCTTCAGATGAGGCAGTAAAAGTAGCCAAGGAAAACTATCTGAATCTAATACAAAGAGGCTTGAGATTAGGTTATTGGTTGGATGTTGATGTTGAAAATAAGTTGAATATTCAAGATTGTAGTCCAGCCTACTTTTATTGTCTACCTAAAATCCATAAAGACATGATTAATCCCCCGGGTAGACCGATTGTTTCGGCAAGTAATTATTTTTTACATAATCTAGGGGTGGTTTTACATCAAGTACTTGTGAAGGAGGCACAGAAACTTCCATCCTATATATACAGCATTCTTTTGATTTTTTGAATAGAATTAAAAATGTGATTTGAAATGAAAATATGTATTGGCTGACATTAGATGTTAAAAGCCTATACACTAATATTAAAAATTATTTTGGAATAGAAGCTTTATATAAACAGATGGGTGATTCATCATTGACACATTACATTTTAGACTTAGTAAAATTTTGTTTGGAGAATAATTATTTTTATTTTGATAATAAGATTTTCCACCAAATCCAAAGCACAGCCATGGGTGCTGCAATTGCACCCATGTATGCTAATATTTTTATGGGACTGGTGGAATTTGAATATATTTACACCCATTTATTTGTTAAAAATTATGTTATATATTATTTTAGATTTATTGATGACTTAATTTTTTTTGTGTGAGGGAGGTAATTTGAAGTTGCATCTTATCCCCACATGCAAATGAGAAACTGACAGAAGTAAACCCGTCTTTGGAGGTCAACACCTGCATCACTATGCACCCGCATTTTGAATCTGCTTGCTTATTACCACACATCCTGCAGACAATATAAAGATAGCACTACATGCTGCTAGGATGATTTTGACATACAAAGTGGACAAATATGGACACATATTTGGGGGCGTCTCGTGTGTGTGTGTCTGAGAGATAAGAAATCAGCAGATTCTGATACAAGTAACTACAGTGCACTTCCATGTCTTTATAAGGCAGTCAGGGTGCTGTACAGATGTGTGAATAAAGCATGCCTATTGTATATTAATGTACATGCATCCCCACTGAATAATATTAGAAACTAGGAAAGTATGGTTACAGAACTCAGAGTCTTTTTAATTATGTATGTATTTTTGGCAGGTATTGCTGATCCATGTGTACCAGCTGGTGGCTTACAGAGCCTATGGTTTGTGGGTCTATCATAATCAAAAGCTTTGGTTTGGCAATCTCATGGTCCTACCAGCTTGTGTTGTTGTGCATATGCAGGTAGAACTTCCAGCTGAAGATACAGACAATGATAATACTGGTCTCCCGACATTTGAAGGATTGTGGGTCTTTTCAGAGAACTGAAATGGCATAGAGGTGAGTGCATTCTCCAGCATGCACTGAGATGCTTAGGTGAATTTAAAAAATAAATGTTCATTTAAAGTATGGAGTTATATCTCTGGTGTAACAGTTGCTTTCCAATGGCACTGCTTGAATTCTGATGCATAATAAAGGAGTGTTGAAAATGTGCTTGTCTCTGCAGTGTTTGTGTTTACACAGAATACTGGAGCAATTTACAGGAGTAACAAAGTAATATTTCAGAGGGAATATACAATTCATGCACCATATGCTACTAATGTGGTGCTGGTATTGTGACCACCATTGTTCTACAGCTTTACTTTCCTTACACTTGCACAAACTGAGGCAATTTTGATGCCAGAAGTTACATGCACGTAAGAAAAAAAAGACAGCTGAAATCTTTGTGTAGAGTAGAAGAGAGTGGTTATGATTTGTTTATTTTGGGGATGCATGGCTTGCTTGCGTTTGCTGACTCATGGAAACTTTTACTTCGGTAGCTTCATTTTCCCGAAAGGCTCTCTCTTTTTTGCTCCCCCTGTCCAGAAGGGGTAGTCTTTCTGTGCATCTGGCTAGCTCTATCAGTACCATTTGATCCAGTTAATTAGGCTGATTCGAGCTTATTCACATGGAAAGTGTAGTATTCATTTTGGTGACATCAAGAGGAAGAGTATCTGAGTCAGAAGCTGAAATGGTAAGTGCCATACCTCATTTTCAGAATGTACATGGTTTCTTTGAAAAATCCTTGTGATGCCTAAAAGTGGTTTCAGGGTTAACTAAGCACAACTATTAAATGCCCTTATCTCAGGAATGTTAAAAGAATGGAGAATCCTGCATATTCTTGAAGTGAGTACCGTCAATTTTTCTTCAAGGTATTGACTACCACAATATTTTTGGTTCATATTAAGTTCAAGTGATTCAAATGAGTTTTGAGAAAGGTGATTAATGTAGTGTTTTGGGCACAATCTTTAAAAAATGCAATTCATGACAGATGCCTGATAAGTGAGAGCAACCAAGAAATGAAAACATGTTTATTTCATGTCCAACAACACAACTGCCAGTATATCTACTATCTTTTTGTGGCATACCATGGTCTGCCCATATGTGGTTAACGGTCTTAAAAAAACAAAGATTCAGAAAAACAATAATTTTGGAAAAATGAGTCTGTCTTAATAAAGCACAGTACACTGTATGGCTGCAAGAGATCATAGGAGGTTGCTAGGCTAATGGCCCCAGGGTCCTTACAATCCTAGCCAAGTTCAACCCACATTCCCAAGGCTGTTCAAGCAGACACTAAAATCAGCACCTATTGCTCCTGCCCAAGAGGGACACAGGAGGAACCCAAGGGGTGAAATACAGGTTACTAATCCAATAGTCCAAATTGTGCTTAAATAGAGCCAGTGAGGGGCTTTGTTTAGCATGAACATGAAGCTTGTTCCAAAGGTGGAAAAAACAAATCTGTCTCTCCAGCAAATTCTTTTGATGTCACATACCAAGTTAAGTTTTTTTGAGTGAGTGACCCATGTGCAATTTGACTTGTAAATGAGCAGCATTTCCATTAAAGCTGGATCAGAGATTGCTCTATATGCAAGGCACAGGTCACTTCTGAGCAGCCTGTATGACACAAAGTGACAATAATTTCAGTCTGTCTGCATAAGACAGGTCTTGAAGACCCTGAATTTTCTTTGTAAGAAACCTTTGTGGTCTCTCCAATTACTGCAGGTGTTTGGAAAGGAACATAAAAAAGGGACCACATACTCTCTTATTGGTCTGATGAGGGAAGAGTACAGGGGAGTTATAACCTCTTTTTTTTCCTGGAGGCAATGCCCTTAATTATGAAATGAGCAATATAAAATACCCTTATCATCACTGTGGAGACATGGTGATCGAAGTTAAGGCTGTTGTCAACCTGTGTGCCCAGATCTCTTACCACTGACTGTGTGCTTAGGGTATTGCTATTGATGTGGTGGCTTGCAGTAACATCACCTTTTCTGAAGGGGATGATAATACATTTTTTTCATTAAGTTTAAGACCATGACTTTAGCACCAGTCATGTCTGCATAAGACCTTCTTGCAGGATACTGACATCGCTAGGGGTTTCAATGATCACTCCTAGTTTGCAGTCATCAGCAAACTTTGTCAGCCACAGTCCTTTAGTTTTAGTCTGTACTTTGGAGAAGTAAATTCTGAACGGTAGGGGTCCCAGAACCGATCCCTGTGGAACACCACTGGTTACAGTTCTGCTAGAGGAGGTGGAGTCCCTGTATGAGTTCTATCAGTGAGACAGTTTGCAATCCACCTGAAAATATATGGGTTGATACCCAGCTGGGGGAGTTTATCAAGGATGCCTGAGTGGGGGATTGTGTCAAAGGCCTTAGCTAACTCTGGGTATGCTGTATGCACAAATTTGCCTTCATCTAGAGCTTTGGTGACTGTCTCAAAGAAGTCCACCAAGTTTAACAGGCATGATCTCCCCTTGACAAAGTCAGTCTGGGTAGGGTCAAGCATTTGGAGACTTCCTCTATCTTTGCTGATAAGGTTCATGACGATTTGTTCCATGACCTTGCAGATGAGGCTGATCAGGGTAATAGGTCTATAGTTCCTGGGGTCCAAGGATGCACCCCCTTGTGCAAAGGGATGACGGTAGCTGTTTTCCATTCCACTGGGATTAAGCCAGTGCTTAGGCTGTGACTGAAAAGGGTGCTCAGCGGTGATGCTAATTACTGTTTTAATCTATGTAGAACACAGCCTGGAACGTTGTCTGGTCCCATAAAGGCTGTGTTTTTGGCCTTGGAGAATGCATTTAAGACTTGCACCTCGGAAATGCTAGGTGGTGGACAGGTGTTAGGGATTCTTTGGGGTATATCTGGTGCGGACAGGGAACTGAAGTTTTCAGTGAACCTGTCAACCAGCAGGTTTGATATATACACAGGTTCTACATATGTAGTACCATTAACTATGAGTTCAGTGCAAATCTGGGCCTTACTTTTGGGGTTATGGATATAACTAAAGAATGCATTGTGGTTATTCTTAGTTAGGGAACCTAATCTGGATTCACAGTTAGATTTGGAAGACTTCACTAAGAGTCTTATTTGCTTAATTTGAGGAGGGAGTGTTTCCAGTTTTGAGACTGTTCCTTCCTACTCTTAGACAGCAACTTCTTTCTCCTATTGTATTGTCTATTAATTGCAGTTGTCCACTAGACAGATTTGTTTTTCCTTGAAGGTCTTGCTTTGGTTCTATCAGGTATGGCACAGTCGATACAATTGTATAGGTGATCGTATAAAGCACTGTTTTATAACCCAGCATAGGTGTCTGTTCCATCAGTGGGGGGAGGGGCTATGAAGCTGTTTATGTCATCATGTAGCAGATGTGTGCCAACCAGCTGCTCCAGGGCATTAGAGTTAATGAAGTCCAGGAACCTTTGGGCAAGTGAGTTAGAACACATATAATTTATCCAGTCTACAGACAGGTAATTAAAGTAATCCAAACCCAGGGTGTTTGGCTGTATCTTGACTGACTCAAGTAGATCCAAGTAGGATGAGTGGATGTCCTGATTCATGGAGGGAATCCTATACCTGGCAATGACTTGAAGAGGGAATTTACCTACAGTCAATTGCACCTGACGTAATTCAAGGTTATCGTGCTGTTTAACCAATCTAGAGGTGTATTTATCTTTAATGAATATTGATACACCTCCTCCATTAGTTCTCACACCTTCAGTTTGTGTTGTGAATGTTTGGAAGGAAATGTAACCTGGCATAGTTGGGGTGCTCTCCACAGCCTTTAACCAGCTCTTAGTGACTGCAGAAATGTCAGCATCTTCCAGGGTGAGGATTCTTTCTAGTGAGTGCAGTTTCTGATTTAGACTCTTAAAGTTTTGCAACATAACCTTGAGGCTGTTCTTAGAAGGTATTTTTACATTGGTAATTCTTTCTTGTGACATTGCCTAAAAGGCACTAGAGTGTTGGCAAGAGCCTTAGCCAGTACACAAAATCCCAGGGGTGAGAAATAAACACCATCTCTGGAAAGCATTGTGGTCTGTTGACCATGTCATCCCAGGCTGGCAGATACTGGATCCCCTTTGAATGACACCAGAAACTAAGCCAGTTGTTACAGGCAATCATTTTTTTTGTTTGTGTTGAGATATAATTCTAGGCCAAGGTAAAATGCTCAACAACTTTGTGCATCTACCTGGATTTTTGCTCTTAATGTACTAATGTACATAAAACTGAACTCCTGGGGGGTTATGAATAGACTGCTGGCACTGAAACAGCATTACATAACACCACATATGAAGTGCTAATGCTACCTGCAAAGCAAGAACCACAGTCATAACCAGTATCATGATTGTGGTTCCTTGTGTTGAGGTAGCATTAGCACGTCATATGTGGTGTTATATAATGTTGCTTCAGTGCCAGCGCAGGCTATTCCCATTCCTCCAAGAGTTCAGTTTTATGTACATTTTACTAATGATACAGGTCACTGGAAACACAAGTACTCACACACAAGTATGTCAGTCCCTCTGTGGGAGTAGCAGGGAATATATTCCTTGTGGAAGTAGTTGGGTACTCTCTATATCTTGTATCTAAACTACACCAACTACATCCACACTTACTTCAGATAATGGATTAATAAGATCCTATGCCATATAAAGGGACATTCATCCTTTATTCAGCATGACAATTCCAAGCAACTTCAGGACCAAGGTGAGAAAGCAGCCCTACCTAGATGGATCATTGTTAAGGGGGTGTGTGGATTTTTTTTTTTTAAGGGAAAAGGTCTTCCATAAATAATTATTTCCAACTTGGTCATGTCTGGTTTAAGTGAGATAAAGGAGTTTGACAGATCATTTCTTTTTTTTGGGGGGGGGTTGACTTCAGCTGCTGAATATGGATGTTGTATGAATGAGCAGCAGATGGTGTTTAAGCATAAGGCTCTGATGTGGGGAGCTATTAAGTACTATTTGGTAAGGCCTCTAACTAAAAGCCAGACGCTGTATTTTAGCTATCATAGTGGAAACACTCTTACTTTATCAGTCCTATGGGCTGCATGGATTATGTATGACAACAAAGTGGCACAAATATGACTGTGCCATTATTCATGTTCCTAATATGATAGCATACTCTACATTTGGCTAGACATGTGTGGATACTCAGTTTTCCATACTGTATGTGTAACATCTTAAAATTGGACTGTTTTTACAAAATTAAAATTAGAAAATAGAAGAAACTGAGGTAGGTTAAAAGGGAAGTGACAGAGACAGTGACAGGAAAAAAGGTATGTTTAAAATGTTGAAGATGAAAGAAGACAGTGTAGGCATGATTATGCTGAACAAGGAAAAATGTTTACATCTGTAAGGAATGCTAAAGCTAGTTAGAGAAAGAATCAGAGGAAGGAATAAATTGTGATTTTTTATGTATATAGGTGGACAAACAAAAGAACAGAGGTTAAAAGGCTAAACATGAAGGATAAAAATACACTAAACGCTGCTGATTTTTTATCTCCAGACTTCATCAATAATAAAAGGGAAACTTCCATGTTGGAAGTGTGATAACAGAGTAGGCAGTGTCTGATAACAAGTGGATAAGTAAGGAAGGAAGGAGCTTATAAAACTTGGAGAATAAAAGACTAAGGTCCAATGACCCACCATGAAAGATCTTCAAAAACATGGCTACTACAGTCATGCAAAGATGAACTACTTAAAAGGCATTTTGTTAGTGGTAAACCTAAAGAATATTGGAAAGTATCTCTGCCTAAACAGGGTGGTGTGCAACATCAAGAACTAAACCTGATAAGTGCAGGGGAGTATATAAAGAAATCTCAGCTGAGGTCCTAAGAGTAACATCCAAGAGGAAAACTAACTTGGCTTGATAACACAAAGGTATTTTAAATCTAACCTTATGTAGTTTTATGACTGAATCATGTTAAGGGACCCCAGTAGAGAATAGTATACCTAGGTTTCTGCTAAGTATTTGAGGTGGGTTACTACAGGAGACTTGCATATAATTGGGAATCCTATACGACAGCAAACGTACAGGTGCAGAGATTCCTGGATTTTATAAACACAAACTACCTAAACCAGACTATCAATACACTAGCCAGGGGTGCAAACATACTCGATCTGGTCCTCACTAATATGGGAGAGTGCTGCACACCTCCTACTTTAATGTTTTCCCTGGTAAGGTCAAACCACAAAATGGTCTCCTTTGAAGTAAAAATAAAACCTGGACCCCCCAGCTAAACCTGGAATATTCAGGAACTAGTCTAAGGCTAACCTCCTGCTATTAAGTGACAACCTTGCAAAATTTCAGTCCTCCATAAACCAAGAGTACACACCTGCCTATGCAGAACTGTGCACAGAAACTCTATAGAAACATGTTAATATCTGCCCAGAGGCAACTGTACCCACTAGGAAGAAGTTAAGAACTAACTCAAAAACAAGCCACCCTGGTGGAATCTCAGAATCAATAAGCTGCATAACAGGAGGAAGAAAACCATGGCAAAAATTAGGAGGTGCAGCACCAAGCAGGATAAAAGCACTCTCATCAAACTAAACAAACAACTCAGAGGACAAATAAATTCTATCAAAATCAAATCTGAAGTAAATTTGGCTTCCCAGGCCAAGGACAACCAAAAGGCATTATTTAGGTGTCTCTGCAATCTCAAAGGCAATGCACAATTGTGTGTAGAGCTCATTGTAAATGGAGTCACCTATACTGAGCCAAGAAGATATAGCAACCTACTGGCAGATAAATTCAGCTCCAACTTTACCTCACTCCCCCCTTCAATGTTCCCTCAGGAAATACCATCAAATATAACTCCACCTGTTATCACTGGGGAACAGGTCCTTAATGCACTCTCTAAGGCCAAGAACACTGCATCAACGGGCCCAAATAATATCGCAGGATGCCTTCTAAATAGCATGAAATATGACCTATAAGGACCTTCGGAATTGCTATTTAACTATCTAAAGCTATTAAACAGGCTTTGTGCCTCATGAATGGAGAACAGCAATGGTCATCCCACGGCACAAAGGTGGGCCAACTACAGACCCACAAGTCTCGCTAATCTTATATGCAAAGCCATGGAAAGAATTACCATGGCAATGATCAATAATGATGTAGTAAACATCCAGACACTGGACCCAACTCAGTTTGATTTTATCAAGAGCAAGTCATGTCTACTCAACCTGGTGAACTTCTTTGAGAAGGTCAACAAAGCAATGGATGAAGGCAAAATGGTTCATACTGCCTACCTTGACCTGGCAAAGGCATTTACACAACAACCCACTTGGGCATTGTTGACAAACTCAAGAAGTTAGGTACAAACTCATATGTCACCCAGTGTATAGCCAACTGGCGCACAGACAGGACTCAGGAAGACAGAATTAGGAGTCCACATCCACAAAGAGGCCAGTCACAAGTGGAGTCCCTCAGGGATTAGTCCTTGGACCATTCCTTTTTGGCACTTACTTCTCCTAAATCAAAAGCAATGTCAATGGTCTTTCTCTGACTAAATTTGCAGATTATTACAAGTTAGGAGCTGTCATTAAATCCCACACGGACACAAATGTTCTCCAAGAAGGGCTTATACAGACAAACAACTGGTGTCAAAGCCAAAAACTAAAACTAAATGCCAAGAAATGTATAACAGTATCCTTTGGGACATCATCCAACCCCTGGTAACTATCATACTGACAATACACTCCTTAGAGTTGACTCAGTAGACAGGGAATTAGGGACACGCATAAACAGCAATCTAGCTTTTGACCATCATCTGTCTACAGTAGTGAGGAAAACATTCTATGTTGTGCAACTTATAAACCAAGGTATGGCATTCTAGGTCCAAGGAAGTCATTGTTCCACAGTATTCTGCATTCATCAGACCTGCCACTAAGTACAAGTCCCCCTTTGATATGTACCTAGTCAGGCATATCCAACAACTGGAACGTCCATAGCGGTTCCTCACTAAAAGAATACAGGGCATAAGTAAAATGTCCTATGCAGACCATCTCTAGGCCCTATCTCTGTATTCTGTATTCTACAGGCTGTTGAGGGGAATATCTGTGCATTGCATACAAGCCATTGATAGACCCCACTCTGATGGACCTCCTGCATATCCACAAAACAAACAGCACCATAAGTGCTCATTCTAAAGACTTAAACCTTGCCTGTGATATAAACAGAGCCTGCTGGAGGGACAGGTATGTATCCCAGAGATTATCCCATCTCTGGAACAGGCTCCCAATCCATGGGAGGCAAAGTTCCTCCCAAACACAATTCAAGTGTAACTTGGGCAATTGGGTGGGGAACAGGAAGTTCATGCCTGGTTTGGCACCTATATCTCTAATGAACACAAGCAACCTGTAAATGGTTCAACTCCCAGGCCCCTGTTTATAAATATTAATCTCCCAAGCCCCTACATACACTTATCAAGAGTACTAGAACTTGTCAAAGACTTGGGATGCATGGCTAGGCTTAAAAGGGCCCTTATGGCCATTAGCCTAGTAAATTCCTTTGAACCCATAAACTAGATGATTAAGGAAGATGAGCTAATAAAATGGCTAGAACAGAGGTAGCTCACCTCAGTACCAGTGCTGCAGAGTGCCAATTCAAAGCATCCATACCAAAAGTGTAGCCATTTTTTGTTTCAATCTGCCAGACTCTTCATTCTCTCATGCTAATGCGTGCAGGTTTACAGAACTAAATAATGTGCACAAGCAATTCAGTCTGCGGCAACAGGCATGAGCAAGAGTTACTGTTTCCACAGAAACATATTAGCTAGTACTCTATTACTACTATATATATAGAGAGAGAGAGACGGAGTATAGAATACATACACGAGAGTCTGCTAGTACTCTATTACTATTATATAGAGAGAGAGACGGAGTATAGAATACATACACGAGAGTCTGCTAGTACTCTATTACTATTATATAGAGAGAGAGAGACGGAGTATAGAATACATACACGAGAGTCTGCTAGTACTCTATTACTATTATATAGAGAGAGAGAGACGGAGTATAGAATACATACACGAGAGTCTGCTAGTACTCTATTACTATTATATAGAGAGAGAGAGACGGAGTATAGAATACATACACGAGAGTCTGCTAGTACTCTATTACTATTATATAGAGAGAGAGAGACGGAGTATAGAATACATACGAGTCTGCTAGTACTCTATTACTATTATATAGAGAGAGAGAGAGTATAGAATACATACGAGTCTGCTAGTACTCTATTACTATTATATAGAGAGAGAGACGGAGTATAGAATACATACACGAGAGTCTGCTAGTACTCTATTACTATTATATAGAGAGAGGCTATAGAATACATACAAGTCTGCTAGTACTCTATTACTATTATATAGAGAGAGAGAGTATAGAATACATACGTCTGCTAGTACTCTATTACTATTATATAGAGAGAGACGGAGTATAGAATACATACACGAGAGTCTGCTAGTACTCTATTACTATTATATAGAGAGAGTATAGAATACATACAGAGTCTGCTAGTACTCTATTACTATTATATAGAGAGAGAGAATAG
>NC_056728.1:912497023-912552793 GCF_019279795.1 Protopterus annectens
TACCAACATGAGTGACTGATGTTCCACACCTGAAGTCAACGCCTCATTGGTCCGATCCGACCATAAGCTAATTACCCTAGATATCCACATCCTGCCCCCACCCCCCATTAAGGAAACCATGGTAAAAAATTTCTCCAAAGCCAACTTCATGCTTCTTAAGACAGAGGTGGTAAACTTCATGACACCCATACAGATGGACAATACAGTTATGACTACTGAATCCTACACAATTGCACTTTATAAGCACTTACATGAGTGCATGGATCGTGCTACCCAAACAGAACCAAGATGCTATTCTCCAAAAAAAGGAAGCCAATGTGGTGGTCCCCTGCCATAAACAAACTGTACAACAGAAGGAAGAAACTGTTGCAAAAGAGAGTAAAATCCCATGAGTGGAGGAGCTCCCTGGTCAGCCTCAGTAGGAAGCTGCAATCCCTGATAAAATCATCCAAAGCTAGTTACGAAAACAAAATTGCCACTAATTCTAAAGACAACCACAAAGCATTCTAAGCTATGTCAAGAATTTCAATGGCAACACTCAAATCTGCTCTGAGTTACAGCACAATGGTATAAATATACAGACCTAACTGATATTGCCAACATTCTGGCAGATAGGTTCAGTGCTAACTTTATCCCCCTCTCACCCCCTAAAGAGCCCATCTCTATACTGGAAGAATGCAAAGTCCCTGTAATCATGGCTGCACAGGTAAAAACCACACTCTCCAAAGCCAAGAACACAGCATTGATGGGACCAGACAACATCCCAGGCTGCGTTCTACACAAACTACAGAACGAACTGGCACCCCATCCAAGTACCATGCTCAATCATAGCCTCACCTCAGGCTTTGTACCTGCTGAATGGTGCACAGCGAAGGTTATCCCACTCCACAAGAGGGAGCCACCACGGACCCCGGGAACTACTGCCTCATTAGCCTGACGAGCCCGGTTTGCAAGGCCATGGAACTTATAAACAAAGACATTGGTAATCTCCAAACTCTGGACCCCACCCAGTTCGGGTATATAAAAGGCAGATCATATCTCCTAAACCTGATAGACTTCTTTGAAGCAGTCACCAAAGCCGTAGAAAAGGGTAAGGTGGTTCACACAGCCTATCTAGATCTTGCCAAGGCTTTCAACACCATCCCCCACTCTGGAATTACAGATAAACTCACTAAACCAGGTCACAAGATGGATTGCCAACTGGCTCACTGACAGAACCCACACTGTGAAAGTAGTAGAGTCCAAATCTGACTTCAGACCAGTGACAAGTGGAGTACCACAGGGTTCAGTCCTGGGTCCTCTCCCATTTGGTATCTACTTCTCTGAAGTACAGGCCAACACAGAAGGTCTTTGGCTAATGAAGTTCACAGATGACTGCAAACTAGGAGCCATAATCGAAACTCCTAACGATGTGGACTTCCTACAAAAGGGCCTTACTGAGACAGATGCCTGGTGTCAAAGCCATGGCCTCAAGCTCAATGCCAAAAAGTGCGTTGTCATCTCCTTTGATAAAAACTCTGTACCCATGAACTACAACATAGGTGGTAGTATACTTAACACTGAAAGTGTGATAACTGACCTTGGGACACAGGTGGGCAGTAGTCTCTCCTTTGATAATCACATTGCCACAGTAGTCAGGAAATCCTTCTACTTGGCACACCTCATCACAAAAGGTTTCTCATCCAGAAAAAAAGAGGTCATTCTTCCCCTCTACTCAGCACTCATTAGATCCATTATAGAGTACAACGCCCCTTTTGGTATGTACCTCACAAGACATCTACAACAACTGGAAAGGCCACAGAAATACCTCACAAAGAGGATTACCGGCCTCAAACAGATGCCCTATGCAGACGGTCCCAAAAAACTCCAGCTTTACTCCGTCGCATATCGCCTACTCAGAGGTGATCTCTGCCTAACATACAAAGCTATATCAAACTGAGAGCTGTTGGACATGCTCCACTTAAAGAAATCCCTCCTAGCTACACACTCTAGGGACCTAAACTTTGTTACCAGAATAAACAGAACATGCAGGAGGGATAGATTCCTGTCCCACAGACTTCCCATACTCTGGAACAGACTACCTATCTATATCAAACTAAGCTTCTCATTAGCACTCTTCAAGAAAAATCTTGATGATTGGATGGGAAATGGGAAATTCACCCCAGGGATCACCTCTGTGGCTCTGATCGACAATGGCACAGGAAAATAATTTTCTTGGGTGGCAAAAGCCAGGGTACCTTTTTGGCTGGGCTTGTATAGGCCCCAGGGCCGATAGTCTAGTACCTACCTGTGAACCTATGAACCACATTTCATCAGATTGCATTTCAACTAAGTGGTAGCATCACTGCATCTGGTTTTACTGTGCGTGTGAGATGGTGTCCTTTTTGTGTGTAAGTGAAAGGCAATGGATATTTGACCTAATCTTTTTTCATTTATATTTTAAGGTGATTGCCCAGATGACTGTTTTATGAGACTACAAGACAGTTCCTCATTGCTGTGAGATTTATGAGGTAGTATATTTAAAATTGTGGGGGGGTTGTAAGTGTTAATTATTAACTCAATATGTTCAATCATTTGACATAAAATACATATATAAATATAGTGCATTTTGTGCATGTCTGTAAGAGTGAAAGAGACAGAATGCATGTTTGTGTGGTGGGTGTGTTCAGTTTAAATCTATAAAAGTTCTTGGAATTATGCTGGTAACTTAGAAAATACATTTTTGTTTCCGCATATGTAATGTGTACACTATTGCTATGGCTTATATAGGCATCCCTTATGCATTACTTTACTGAGACACAGTGCAAAATTGTGCTTTCAAATGATTTAGCACTTTATAAATTATAGAGTAAAGACAATAGTAGCATTAGTCATGATAGAGCAGAATAATGGTTAGAGCCAAATTATTTATTTGTCCTTTATTAACCGGGCTAGTCCACTGGGCTGGGGGCCCACTTTCAGTGGAGACCTGAGGAGAAAAGCTCCACAAACACGATAAAAAAGATGATCCCAAAAAATAATATGCATATATCATAAAAAAACAAGTTACATTGCAAGTTTAAAAACATAAAGGGCAAGATAGAGAGAGATGTAAGTAACTTTAATGCCTTGTAGAAATCATTAAAAGTATGCATTTTATGCATCTATAACAACAAAATGATAGAGGTCGAGTTGGTGGAACAAAATAGAGGAATAGTAAGTGGAGTGTAGAGGAGTGAAAAATAATTGAAGAGACAAAGAATGTCAGTTGTGTCAGTTATAGTGGGTGAAGTGGAAGGAGAGGTGGTAAAGGTAGAGTGGAGAGAAGGTAATTAGGAATAAAGAGTTGGGGTGGCCAGGGAAATGAGAAGTAAAATAGGGGGCAATGTTGGGATTAAAGTTTTAGTTTTGTGCTCAGTGGTGTAACTATGCATTCACAGGATTGTAAGTATATATAATATATGAAGGGAATAGTTCTGGTGTGGTAGTGGGAGATTAGGTGGGGTGGTGGCAGTTGCAGGAGGGAGAGTTGGCTAGGTATTTTTTCAGTTCTTTTTTTGAAGAGGAGCGAACACTGGATATGTCGTATGTTAGATGGGAGTGTGCTCCAGGTTTGAGATATGGAGCATTTATAACGTAACCTGCCTATAGTTTCCTTGGACTTGTAGGTTTTCAGTAGTGCTTGGTCAGTGCTATGGAGAGATTGTGCAGGTTTGCAGAGAGATAGGAGGGTGGACAGGGAGGGACAGTTTTAGGTTTGTAGAAAAGTGTGTGTGCAATTTGTAGCTGTGGAAGTTGGAGTAGTTGTGGGAACTCGAGCCATTGAATTTTTTTAGTGCGAGGCAGTGATGGGATTTGTAGGGAAAGAGGGTACAGGCATATCTGGTTGTAAGTTTGTCCTAGTTTGGTTAGGAGATTTGCTTGGATGCGTGTGAATATAGGGGAAGCGTAGAGTAGGCAGGGGAGGAGACAGCCCCCCCCCTCACATCACTCAATCTGAATCACTCAAAGTCTTTAAATCTGCTATAACACAACATTTTCTAAACAACCCTATCTGCTCCTGTACTACAAACCCCAAGCCACATTAACCCTCTCTATCCCTATTCACATAAAACCTTTATGACTTCAAATATATTCCTCATCAAACAGCTACGAAATGTACATTTTCTGTTTTTGCCTCTTGATGATTGCACTTCTATTTTTATTTTTTCTTATTTTCCATCATTTTTATCATCATTACTATATGGTGACTATTTTATTGAATTCACTATCATTATTACTATGAAGCATTTTTCAGTATGTTGTAACTATATGTATTTCTTCTGACAATCATATGTTACCATTTTTTGTAAGCTTTTCTCCCCGAGCTTCCACTGCAAATGGGTCACTTGGCCCAGTGGACTTTCCCCATTAACAAATGTCAATAAATAAATTAAATAAATAAGTGAGGTCCTAGCTGTGTTAGTTAAGAATTTTTTGTGTCTATATAGTAAAACAAGTTTTTGATTGGTCTTTTTGAATGACTGTAGGATGTGATGGTGAAATTTCAGCTGGTCGTCAAATGTGATTCCTAGAAGTTTTGTAGTGCATGCTTAAATATTGGTGTTGTCTAGAGAACAGAGACAGAAAGAAGTTTTAAGAATGGGTAAAGATTTTGGGAGGAAAAAGAGGAGTTTGGTTTTCTTTGGGTTAAGGATTAGTTGGTTGTCAGTTAGCCAGTGTTCGATGGTATTAAAATAAGTCTGCGTGAGTATGTGTAGGTCAGTGGGGCTGTCAGACACGGTGATAAGGGTAGAATAATCAGTGTACTGGATTAGTGAAGATGAGGTGCAGAAAGAGAAGGGGAGCTGAGGATGGATCCTTGGGTGACACCAATTTGGATAGGTAAGAAGGATGAATAGGAAGGCTTCCATTTAACAGAATGTTATTGGTTGTTGAGATAGCTGGAGATCCATAAGACAGTGGAGGTGGTGAGGTTTAGTTCAGATAATTTAGGGAGGAGTTTAGGATGGGAGATGGTGTTGAAAGCCTTAGAGAGGTTGAGGAAGACACATATGAGTTTATGGTTGTCCCTTGCTTCTGCTACAGTCTGGGTAAAAAATAGAAGGGCTTTGGATGTACTGTGGTGAGGCAAAATCAGTGCTGAGAGGGAGTAAGGAGGTTTTCATTAAGTAAATATGACATAAGTTGCCTATGAATGCATTTCTTGAGAATTTTTGAGAGAGGGGAGAGGATGGCTATTAGTTGGTAATTGGCAGGTTTGATTACGTTACCTCCCTTGTGAAGTGGAATAGTACAGAAGGATTTCAAGATCTCAGCAACTGAGGATTCTGTGATATAACAGTTAATAAGAACTGAGATGGGATATGCCATAGAGTCAGCAGCAAGTTTAAGAAATTGTGGGGGTTAGGTTGTAAAAAAGGGTGAACAAGGTTTTAGTTTTAGCAGGTGGGATTTGATATAGGCAGTGGAAACAGGTTTCAGAGAGAAGGCTGATTGAGGCTGGGTGGTCGTGGGGGTTAAAGGTAGTTTTGGGCTGTTGTCTGAGGGGGGGTTAGTTTTCCTGATAGAGTCTATAAAGCAGTTATTTAGAAGTGTGGTGGGTTCAAGATGGGTTTTGTCAGGGAAGGGTTGGGGGTGGAGGATACCAGGATTCAGTTCATAGCATACCAGAATTTTTTTGGATTAGAAAACTGGGTATATTGGGCTTCTTGTTTTGTCCTGAATAATAAGTTTTTAGTGATATTTCTGAGTTCTTTATATTTAAGGACAAGAGAAAGGGATTTTGACTTAGACCATTGTTTCCAGGTATTGTCTCTGAGTTTCATGGTGGAAAGGGTATCTTTGGAGAGCCACGGGGTGGGATTTGGTTTCATCCTAATTATCAGCCAAGCAAGAGATATGTGTGATATGATTAAAAAATAAAATCAGTTGCTCTGAAGTCATGTCTATAATGTTACCTTCTTTTGTTACTAATGCTTTTTTTTTTCTTTAAAACTTTAAAAAGTAGTGAGAGTCCTTTTAATTTGACCAGTTGGATGCCCTTAGAAATGACCTTGTCTGAGGTGTGTAAGTGAATGAGTCAGCTATTGTTGACTCAGACTGGGAGGGTAGTGGAGATTTATCACATAGAAAAAAAAAACAGATGGATAAATGTTTCTTTAGAGACTGGAAGGACTAGTATTATGGTTTAGTGTGGAGTGTTTTACAGACTTGAAGAGCAGAAACCAGAATGTTTCTGCAGTGGGGAAGGACTGAAATACCTGCTGCTGGCTCATGAAGTTATGCTCAGTACATTAAGGATTACAGCAAAATAAAAACAAAACAAAAAAAATACAAATAAATTCAATATTACAAAAAATACAAAAAAATAACAACAATACAAAAAATACAATATTTTCTATAAAAAATTCAGCAAACAAGTAAAACAAAAATTATTTAAAATAATACCCAGCTGTCTGTAGATTTTGTGGAAATAGTCATAAGCAAAATAAGATTAAATGTTTGATTTTGGGAAAGTGCTGTACAAAAAAAGTATGGTAAGGACTGTCATTTTCCGGCAAAGAGCAAAACAAAGCAATTGAAAGGTAAATGCCTACAGGAGTGTTCTGGAGACAAGTAAAACACAAAATCATTCTGTACATCACAACTGAGACTGCACAATGTGAAGAGGAAGACATAGCAGAGAAACAATGTGACACAAAAGTTAACAGATTGCTATGGTCTGAATAAGTACCAAATCTATCTGGTGTCTTCTGCATGAAGCAGTACAGAATTGAAATGCTATGCAGTTTCATATTTAAATCTACAGCTACTTGACAATAGCTGTCCTCAATAGAGATCAAACAAAGGTTTGTACTACTTTCACATTATCAGAAAATCAAACACACTGTTGGATCACACATGTAACCAAAACAGACATGAACAGGAGCCCCCATATTACTTCCTTTTCTAGAGGCAATCTGACAGTATATTCGATTTGATTTTTCAAGCAAACACTTCTGTGTGATAGTTTTTCCTGGACTTACTGCTGTACACATTCGGTAGCCAACACCAAAATCAAAACGACATTGTTCATCCATGGAGTAGTTAATTCCAGGGAACTCTGGAGGTTTTGGCCATCCATGATCAAAGGGATCATCTAAGAGGCAATCATATGTACTGTAAAAAGAAATTAACAGAATTAGAGACAGAAAATGCATAAGTGTTACACCAGAGACAAAGGAACTTACTTGATAGATTATTAGCTATAGTAGTATGAGTAAATTAAATCATATGGGGAAAAGACGTTCACACACACACTCTTAATTGTTTTGGCATAGCTATTCTACACTTTATTTCTTTTACTCATTTCATAAACAGGAAGTTTAACTGGTTCAAAAGGATGTTTTTTTCTGCCACAATCCAGAACTTTGGCAGTAGCACAACATATAAGAAATCTGCCAATGCTAAACGCTGGCATGCACCAGTACCTGACCGAATCAACATGACAGATGGAGAACACATAATTAATGGCATTCAGCAGACAAAATATTCTGCAAAACTGAGTGGTATTAGTTCTTGTCATGCAGAAGAACCAGACTAAAACAATACCTGAAAACACTCACCTGATATTCACTGGTGCATGCTGCATGCAATGAGAAAGTAAAATGAATTACAGAGAAGACTTTATTTTCCATACAGCTATATACTATTCCTCCATCTTCTCTACCACTTTTCCCGAGGTGAACTGTGGTGGGAAAAATCCTTGTACGGTAGAAAATAAAATTCTTACCTACCCATTCCATACTCATTTTGTCTATTCTACAATTCCTACATAAGTTAACCACTGTGTCCTATACATGACTGGGACCTCTACCAATGGGCTGTGCTTGGTAACTCTGGTATAATGCAGAAGGCCACCCATCTTGACATGGTATCCAGATCAGCCAAATTGAGTCTTCTCAGTACAGAGAAATAGTGACTTAATTTCCAGGAGCTTCCTACTTTGCTAAACTCCTCACTCTGTCATGAAGAGTGAGCTAAGCTGCCCTGTAAAAGAATTTCATTTTTGCCAGCTAAATCTATAATGTTATCCCTTCAGACCTTCAGTAATTAATCATGCAAAACCTGGATTTAGATGTAGCCTGACCAGTAAATTTACAGTTTTGTCCATGCCTCCATTCTGACTTCACCACCACAGTACAACAGCTACACCGCTATACCCAGCCAAATGCTACTTTCTATACCTCCTGTGCTTACACTCACCTAACCTGCAGACAGCATTCCATTCACCTCTGGGACAGAACCATGACGTGCTGATTTTTATACCAATAACTTTGTACCAAATAATGAACTGTTCCTATGTAAAATGGAAATCACACTCAATTTACGCTAGGAGAATATTGTCATCTATCTGCAAAGATGATGTAATCAATGCATCCACAAAGTGGGCAGACTTAAGATCTTGGCTGTACCTTGTTATCTTATTCATAAAAATCACAAAAGGAGAGAGATGAAGCATTTCCATAGTGGAGTCCAATTCCCACCTTGAATGCATTTGATTCAGTGTCACAAATTCAGAAACAGCTGTCAGTTCTCAAATGCAGTGACTGAATGGCATGTGCAGTAGTGGCCCTTACAGTGACTGAATGGCATGAGCAGTAGTGGCCCTTTCAGTGATTGAATGGCATGTGCAGTAGTGGCCCTTACAGTGACTGAATGGTATGTGCAGTAGTGGCCCTTAGCCCATATAGTACTGTAGTACTTCCTAAGAAATAATACAGTGTGCATGTTGTGCTGACATTTGTGAAACACATACAATAAGTAATGGAAAATTCCAGCAACTCCTCCAACATCTGTGTAAGGTCAAACAGTGTACACGTTTGTTCATTGAATAAGACAGACCCCAGGATTCACGAATCCTCCGTGTAAGACTAAATAAGTCTTACTCGGAAACTGCAGTTGAACGGTATGACGTCAGCATGCCATGCATATTCATGAGGGCACGCTGACTCCACTCCAAGTCTAACACGGACCGTGCAGGAAGTGTCCGACTGCCGAGCAGTCCAAAGGTGCACACCCATTCAAGTGTCTGAATTGTGAAATGTCAACACACATGAGCGAGTCTGCTCAAATGTCTACATATCCAACACTACACACCCTCACATTGTAAACCCCCAGTACAGTTATAAAATGTAAAACTTTTAATTTTTTTTATAATTCCCAATATAGCTGCCCATATTTGCGCATTTGCGCGGGAGTGGCTATTGTTAGCTGCAGTTAGCAATTTCGACATTGAAGAGCATAATAAGAAATGTTTATGCAAATTAGGCCAAATAGCAATAGCGTAGTGGTAGAGCCTTCGCACAAAGAGGAGGCATTCACGGTTCAAGTCCCATCACACCCCTTTCTATTTTATGTTTTAAATTAGTATATGAAATAATTCCAGACATATATGAATAAAATTTTACTAAAAAGCATTGAAATGGCCTATGTATCAGTGAACAAAATGTATAAATATAAGAAGGAACTTGACATATAATTGCCCGCAGCTAAGCAGCTCTTTACCCAGCGCAATATAGTTGCCCGTAGTTAAGCAGCACTTTACCCAGCGCAATATAGTTGCCTGTAGTTAAGCAGCGCTTTACCCAGTGCAATATAGTTGCCCATAGTTATGCAGCGCAATAGGTTTGCACAGAGGTGTGCACCGCAGGGCAATGTGGAGCAAAGTTGCCTAAACACAGTCACACCCCCTAGTCTGTCTGGACAGTAGTAAAATAAAAAGCAATGACAAGGTTCAAACCCGGGACACTTTGCACCATAATCAAAGTACTGAACCACTAAGCCATGACAGCTTAGTATAAACAGCCACTATTAACATACATATACTTATAAATGGTAGATTAACCATTGCTAAGCAGGTCTGCAGTCAGCCTAGAATTTTCAAAAATGGCCAATCACAAAAAATTGCGGGAAATGCGGCATATTTAAGCTCCATAGGCAGGAATCCTCGCCATAACGGATTGTAGCTCCCATCTGCAGCTAGAATGGCTGGTGCTGGAGAGGGTACTCGCTTTTGAGCGCAACGCTGGGAAATCGAGGAGTCAAAATACATGGTTTGACTCCTTGTCCACCGTCATGAGTCAAGACTCCTGCAGGGCCAGTTCCAAGGGACGGAGTACATAGCAGCAGCTTGGAACCGGTTAACTCATGATCTCACCAGTGCCACAGGTGTCCCTCGGACTGGTGAGCAGGTCCATCACCACCATACAGACCTGAAGAGACGGAAGCAGGACCTACTGAACTAATGGATACAGGAGGCCCATGACATGCAAGATGCCCCACTACTGAGTAGGTAGCCATGGAATGCAGTATGTAAGACATGCTAATTTAGTCTATATAATGGATAGGTGTGTCTCAACATCCTTTCATTTACTTCACAGCTGCAGGTGTCCGTGCTGCAAATCAGCAAGCCTATGCAGATAGGCTGTGCCACCACGCAGGTTAGTAATTATTCTGCATGTATTGTTATATAAAATAGGTGAGAGAGCCTGAAAAAGTGTTGTAGCCCAATAATACAGCCATAAAATGCCCTGAATAATTCCTCTGCATGTACTGTTATATAAAATAAGTCAGAGAGCCAGAAAAAAAGTGTAGTAGCCCATTAATAAAGGTAAAATAAGTCCGGAATAATATCTCTGCATGTACTGTCATATAAAATAAGTGAGCGAGCCTGAAAAAAAGTGTTGTAACCTATTAATAAAGGTATAATATGTCTTGAATATGTCTTCCGTATGCGCTGTAATATCAAATAAAGGAGAAAGCCTGTAGAAAAGTGTGCAATGTAATTAATAAAGGTATAATACTTGGAGTGTGTCTGTGTCACTTACTTTGAAATGTTGTTGTACCCTTGCATTATGTAAATAGTACTGTTGTATTAAGTGCTGTCAACCCACAGTTGGGCAGTCCCATATAAATTGGATGAAGGAAGTGCCAGTAGCTGTGAAGCATATATACAGTCCTCAACAGTCGGTTAATGGCTGGCATGCATAGGTAAATCTGGCACACGAGTAGCTTGTTAATGTGTTCCCCAGAAATGTGAGTGTGCTACATGAAATGTAGGGTTCTGTAGAAATTTAACTGAAAATGTCAAGTGAACACATCTAGATATGTAGATATATAAATATAAATAAAATATATAACTATGTAGCAGTAACATCTGCATCTTGGACAGTTAATATGACAGATATAGGTCAGGTATATAATGAACTAGCCAAACCCATTACACAACCTAATGCATGTTGCCTAGTGTAATAATACATGTAGGGGATATACACCTGCAGTCAATAGGAATGTAGTGTAGACTAAAAGTACTTATAAGATGTTAATGGAGGTTTCTTTTTACACCCTACTGTATGTGCATAAACAATGCAATTCCACACCTCAATGGGTATGTCTAATCTCAAAACATTTGTTGGGACATATGTCCTATTGTTCTATAAATATCTGCATTTACTTTGATGCATGTGCCCTGTTCAAACACCACAATCTTGGTGGTCTGTTGCCACCAATCATCCCTGCATGCTGTTGTAATGTCCACTGTCATTCAATATATGCATGTGTTATGCTTGCTGTTCAACTGTTGGACCCTGGTGTGTTGGGTTAATGGGAATATTACTGCATACTGTTACAAGTAATTTGGAATGCTGTTGTCTATGTTGTAATTAAACACACCTAATCACAGAACGTATGGGAAGGCCGGTCCCAGCGGACCCACCTGTCCCTCCTCAGCTGGCGATTGCACCTGGCACCAGCAGGTCCGGTGCCTAGCCCAGGCTCCCCTCCTCCATTGGTCCTGTGCCACCTTCGGGTGGAAGCGCTGCAGGGGATGGGGCTCGTCCCCTCCATGCAAGCGTGGACGGAGAAGGGCCACTTGTCACTCTCCGAAGGATCTGGGCTATGGTGCGTAGGGAGATCCTGCGTTCAGTCGCTGATCCCCTAAGCCAGCTCGAGGCAAGAGTGGCGCGACTCACGGGTTTGCCTGCCCCTCCTACGCAGCCCCCAGCACACCCTCGGTGCTGTGAAGGTGCAGTGGTGACTGCCCATGGGTGGGGATCTCAGTTCCACTGTTACCATCAGTGGACTCATGGGCTTGCAATTTCCAAACATCCATCCCTGTCAATTTTGTTCACCCACCCCATGTGTCATACTCCGCTCACTCACTCCATGCTTCTTGTTTGTTTTGTCTGTTTACCTCCCCAACCTACCTCCCCAAATATACCTACTTCCTTTACCTCACATTCCACTCTCACCTGAAAGAAAAAAAAAAAAGGGCAATCTGTTCCCAAAAAAAAATTATGCCCCATACATAGCTGCCCATTTTGCACACATGTCCGCTGGACATGTAAACTGATAATTATAATTGGCAGTACAACATACTTTGTTGTCCTCACCCCTCTCTCAGGGGTGGAAGGTTTCAAATTTCACTACAAATTTATTGCATATGCACAGCTGTTGCTGGTAAAGAAATGAGCAGCTATGGACCTTCCCTACACCTGTCCTGCACATCCCGAGCTGGTTTCCCTACTGTCTTTCCCTCTTTGTGCCCCCTTTTTCACCACTTTCCTATCTCCCCATTTTCTTTTCTTTCAAAGAAATTAGCATGGGGGTTAGCGGGAGTAAGCACTTTTAAGCAGTAGTTAGCAGGTTTAAGTGAGTGTGCACATGTGTGCGCTTAGCTAAGTATTGCTAAGCGCCGTGCAAATCCACTTACAACTGCTTAAAAGTGCCTTAGTCACTCTGTATGTCAGGGCCCTTGTTCTGCTCAGCAGCAAAATAAAACACCTCTGTCAGTCTCGAACCCCAGACCTTGGACACACTAGACTGCATGAAGTACCACTAAGCCACAGCAGATATACAATAACTTGGTGTAGAAATAAATATATCATGCAATACAAGTGAATGTAAAGGAAAAATAGGAAGGCCATAACATAAAGCTTGTTCTGTGGATCTTTACCAGCAATCGTTGTAGAATTGCATTACATGACTGTGATAAGAGAAGCAGCCATTCTAGCAGCAAATAATGTTACAGAGGCACTTTACAACCCCCACATTGTATCATAGCAGGACAAACACTGGCATATCTGATTAGGGCAGAGACCATACTTCCAACTGTGACTACTTTTCAGGGATGTCCCTGATTGTGAAACATATTTTAGCTGTGTGCCTCTGAATCCCTCTGAAAAGTACTGACATTAGTCAGAAAGGTGGACAGACCACCTGCCTTGATAAACTAACAGTTACACACCAATCCTTTAAGTCCAGTAAGATAACATTCACACAATAATACATAATGCTCTCTGTATGTCTGCATCCCCCTCCAAATTTTTAATATACGTGTGTGTTTAGGGTCTACCAAGGATGTAGGTAGGCATACTCAGTACTGGAATTGTCCAGTTTTCCTGAGAATCCTGTGCTAATGTCAACAATAAAAAACACAAACCCTGCAGAAGTGAGAACATTAATATGCACAGTATAACAGTTCACAAACAGTTCATGTGCCAAAAGAATACTTCTCAATAACTACTTTTGTATGGCAGTTAATTATATAAGTAGAAAAGAAACTACATACGCACATATATCTTATGTAAGCATTTGTAGGGGTGAGTTAAACTCTACACTGACAGCTCTGTACTGGAAGTGGCAACAGTCAGGTCTGAGTACAACATGTACATCACTGTCTACACCTCTAGCTTCAGATATAAGAAGTATACCAACCTTCTGACTTAAACAACAGTCTCCACAGCAAACAAGCATGGGCCCCACTCTGGAAATCTGAAAGGGCTATGCCTACATAACTTAGCAACTTATAGCATTGGGTTGCTATGACAGTGAGTACTGCAATTACCACACAGCAGGTTGTATGCATTTACCAAATGCTTGGCACCAATTGGTGCAGAGGGCATCACACGCACATGTGCAGATACCTATAAAAGCAGACTGTACTTGCTATCCCCACATGCAATCATTACATTGCACGTGTTATAGCATCTGTAAACCTGGAGAGGAGTAAAAAAAAAATTATTACTTAATAAAACAAAAATTTAAGTAAAACAAATTTACTGAATTACTAACCAAAAATATTAATTAAGTAAAAAAAAAACTGAATTAATAACTAAAAAAAATTAAGTAAAAGCAAACTACTTAAATAATACCAAAAAAAAAATTGTCAAAACATACGCAGACGGACCTGAAAGTGATAAACAGGTATGTGACAGATATGTGGTTACTGGCAAGTAGTAGATGTTTATGAAGAGTACTGTACATACTTTGAAACATGCATATGTGACAGCAGTAGGTATGTATGCACTGATGCCATGCATAACTACTGCCATGGACAAATCAGTGTGTAGATGTGTGCAGTGGGACATAACTGTGACATATGTAGCTCAGCATTAAATGTCAAACATCTGATCATGTTATCTATGTTCTGTACAGTACTGTGTATAATGGCTGTTTGGGGGAGTAGTGCAAACAGCTATATAAACTTGGATGTGACAGAGTAACACATGCATGATAGTCATATGTGTAGCTTAGCATTGGCAACTGCTGTACCAGGCTAGTATAGTAATGTAGCATTAGCAGCTATAAATACTCCCTGTAATATTACTGTTATGCACACATGTGACAACTGCTCATGTTGTAGCAAGGCCCAACAGGTCATCCGTGAGCTCTACGCACTTACAACATTGCGGACCTTGTGTGTGTATGGCACACACATATGGAGAGAGATTTATGTGTCAGATATACTAGCATCTTAACATGTGCATAGAGCAAGGGACATACTGCAACTGTTTGTGAAGCATGGACATATATATGTTGGTGAAGGTTGTTATGTGCATATTTTTATGTAGGTTGTAGTGTGTGGCAAACAAGACAGCATACAGTGCTGGCATATGACATGTGGTGTTTAAACTCTGTGGGTATGATTTGTTAGGTTTTTAGTCTTCCAGACAGGGAGTCCTGCTAAAGATACATGGGCTGAGAATACCTTCAATGCATTCTGCACATGACTGTGCAATATTATTACATAACTGTATCCCTCTCAACCTTTGCATAATTGATATTCCCACCATGAATGGTGGACTGTATATGTGCCTATATGTAAATCTATATGTACACCAATAGATGTTTATATGTACGCTCAAGCTCAATGTTGTAAATGTATTGCCATCCCTTTTGTTAAAAACCCTGTACCCATGAACTACACATAGGTGGTAGTTTACTCAACATCAAAAGTGGACAGTAGTGTCCCTTTTAATAATCACAGTGCCACATTAGTCATGTAAACTGTGTACGGTCCACATGTCATCAGAAAAGGTGCGTCATCCATGGAAAAAGAGGTCAGTGTTCCATTCTACTCATCAGTCATAACACCCATCATGGAGTACAATGGCCCTGTTGGTATCTACCTCAGAAGACATCTACAGCAACTGTAGACGCCAGGCACATACCTCACAAAGAGTATTACCAGACTCAAACAGATGCCCTATGCAGACTGTCTTACAAAACCACAGCTACACTGTGTCACATACCGCCTACCCAGAGGCAACCTCTGCCTAACATACAAAGCTATGCCAAACCCACAGGTGTTGGACATGCTCCATGTAAACAGATCAAAATCCCTACAAGCTACACACTGTACTGATCTAAACATTGTAACGTCAAAAAGCAGAACATGCTGGGGTGGTACATTCTCATCTCAGACAAATACCATACTCTGGAACTAACTACCTATCAATAGCAAAGAAAGGTCCCCATTAGCAGTCATGAATAATCACGATGAATGGATGTGAGATAGGAAATACAACCCAAGAATCACCTCTGTGCCTCTGCATGACAGGGGCACATGAACTTAAATTACATGGGTGTTGAAGGGCAGGGTACCGTATGGCTAGGCTTCTATAGGCCCTACGGCTAATAGCCTGTTAGCTACCTAGGACCCGATACACACACGCATGTACTTGTTGCATTAATCGCTATGTGAGGTTGACTGAGTGTGATGGTGAATGTGTAGGTGAATGTGTCAACGTTGTGTATATGTGTGATAGCCTAGTGGGAAACTGTTTATATCATGGTATGTAGTGTTCTAGCTCTGATCCCCACAAAAGATATGTATGCTATTGCTAGGCAGGAAAGGCAGTATGGCATATGGTGTGATGTAGTCCCATGGTGTTGACTAGTGTGTGCCATTGTAGGCTAAAGCAGTACATCTATGCTTATTGATTGTTAACACCAGTGAATACAAATCCCGTATGAACTGTAGTACTACCTGAAGCTGTAGGCCTACACAACACAGTATGGTGTATATCCACATTGCTTAGAAACACTGTTTTGTTTACCTGTAGTCCTCACACATTACACATACCTCAGGCATAAGGTTTTGTAAGTGCTGACACACAGTACTGTATGGTACACAGGTAAAGCTCATCTGGGTTGCCATACCTTTGTGTCTTGTAGGTATGTCTGATGTGTGTGTGGGTATGCCTGTAACATGGCCTCGGTCGTATGTGTGTTACAGGATATAAGTGCATTTCTAGCAACATGTATAGTGTAGTACAGCAGTATGCCACCTATGTTGATGAATGTGCACATATGTTACTTAAGGGTTTGCTATCAACAAGTAGTGTGGTGTACTGGTAGTACTGTAACTGTACTTTACAATAATTTCATTGGATGACATATTTCAATATGCATTAGCTTCATATATACCTCCTGTGGCTAGGTGGTGCATTGTGTCACATACAGTGTGCCATGTACTGTTGTATAGTCTTACATACTGGTTTTCACTTTGTTGCTGTGCAGAACATGGTTTAATATATAGAACGTGCCAGGCACTGTCAGGCAGTTGTGGGCTGAGCACTGATATGTGGTATTAAAAGTGTGTATCTACTGACAGCCAATAGGTTGCTATATATGGCATTTCATTGATATCTGTACTTTAGAATGTTAAGTGTGCCACATGACTTGCTCACAATTATTGTTTTATTGTCTTCCAGGGACATGTCTCACCATCGCAACCCTGTGTATTCCCCTGAAGAGGAGGAAATCATAATATCCCCCCTAGTACAACATCACACCCTGCTGTTCTCCAGAACCAGCCAGGACCAGCATGAGCGCACTGCAGTGTGTCAAGATGTTGTCCGTTGGGTTAATGACGTAGGCATGCATAACCGGACTTATGAGCAGGTACGCCATCACTGCAGTGATTTAATTAGACATGTCCGGCACCATGCCTCCGATGTCTGCAGACAACAGCTTGCCACAGGAGGTGGTGCAGCATTACATCCGCCCCTCACCAGAAGAGCTGCTCCTCAGCGTGATGGCTCCTGGCCAACCACTACAACAGACATGTGTCATCATGGAGGCCAGAGTCACCTAGCAAATTGACTTGGAGCATGTAGGTAACATGCCATATCTGTAGACTACTGTTAGCTCGATTGTTAGAACATGCACATGTCAGATGTGTACTGTGTATTTAGATGTGGAGCCTGGTGGTGTGCAATACTGATAATTTGGAACACAATCTGTATGCCTGTGACTGTCAACCATTGTACTACTGTAAAATTGCAAACTCACAGCAGCAATGCCATAGTTGACACTGACAAACTGTCTCATATTCTTGTAGGTCCCTCTGGTGTGACAGCAAGACAGCAGACCCATGCTGGTGAGTGTTCTACATTTAATACAGCAAATAACATGTGCATGTCATAGGTGAGTTGTAGGCCATATACACATGTAAAACACCTACATATAATGCATGCTCTGCATGTTTTCTGTGGGACTATGCACATCCCAGTAACATGAGTAGCTGCCTCAAACACATGCAATACACAGAGCATCCCAAACAATTGTGGTACACTGTAGTGGACATTGTATAGGCAGAGTCAATACACATGCACACAACATACACCACTTTGTCATACATGATGCGTGTTAATATGATACACATGGCGTATTTAGACACCTGCTGTAAGGTCAGACTCCAGTATCCCAAATGTCATCCACACAGCACACATACTATACCTGAGGGGTAGGGGCCTATCATGGGGTGGTGCGACACTCTTCAACACACAACACATTCATGTTAGGCAATTCCCCGTATTGAACACCTTACATACCCATGTAACAACTGCCTGTGAAATTTTTAATGTAGCCACAGTGCTGCAGTTCAGGTACAGCAAGATAGTGGCCTTGAGTGACCACATGATGCTGCCTGATGATGGCTCATGGTACTACAGTACTACACATAGCATTCATTGCTATACACCTGACAGTTGTGTGCATCCAGCCATGGTATGTATACCTGTGAGTGATGGAGCACAGGACATTGAAAAGCATTTAATACTTGCACAGCAATGTTGTGTCCATGTACACATTGTGTTCTAGGGTGAGGCCAATCATTGAACAACACACATGCATCAAAGACATGTATATTGTTATTAACAAGGACTCTCTACACTCGCACTGCATGCTGTTGAGCAACACACATCCTGCATGCTGACATGTGTGATAGGACTCTTTGGCTTATGATACTGTACTCCACCAACAACCACTATTGAGTATGTTCTGGATTGCTGTTGGTGTGTGTGTGTGTGTGTGTGTGTGTGTGTGTGTGTGTCTACTTTAGTGAGTAGTGTATTTGTGTTCATGTGTTCATGCGTGCATGCGTTCATGTGTGCATGTGTACTAACATCATGTACAGATTGTAAAGTGTGTTTCCTGTCTTCCTCTCACAGGTGCTGGGGTTGTGTTGGTTGAGTGCAGCAGGGAACCTGAAGTTACTGCCACAAATAATGGAAATGATGATACATGTGTTGTGGCACAGGCAGGTTTGACAGGGTCTGTCGTTGGGCCGCCAATCGACAGTACACAGCTTTCCACCCCATCTATGCACACATTCATATTGCCAATACATCCCTCATCACCAATGGCCTTAGCTGAGGGACAGCATACAGCAGGCGTTGACCAGGATAGTGTGGTATCTATGGCACATGCATCCCCTCACAGCAGCCATACCCAGATTCCTGGAATGGTACCACATAGGCAGATGTCCAGGGGTTCCCATGGGAGCACTGCTGGTCATAATGCCCCTGGCAGACGTGCCCCCAGAGGTCTTACAACCTCAGGTATGTTCTGGGCTGTAATGCAAGCACAGGCACGTATGGAACAGTACACCAGACAGGGACTAAGGGCGCAGAGGGCCCATAACACCGCTATCAATGACAGTATCCATGACCTTGCCGGTGCCGTCCGTAATTACACCGAGGTCATTGATCAACGTTGGGGGGAGACATTAGATGTCCTCCGCAATGTCATGTCCATGTGCCAGGACAGTGCAGGATGGCTGAGATGTCAACGTGGACGTATGCCAGCAACATCATCGGCTGGCAGTCGTCACGGATGACACACAAGTCACAGCTGCTCCCGTAGTGGCAGTACTAGCCCCAGCAATGTTGGGGCTGGGCTGTCAATAGACCGTCATAGAAGACCACGTGCACGTGGCTCGGGCCAGTCCCAGCAGGGACATGGGTCCAGTCGACATCCCTCTGCCTCTGATGATAGTACCCAGTCTTGCTTAGTACCCGATACTGTCTGTGGCACCCCTGCCAGGCACAGGTACTGTGTCCATGGCCAGAGATGGTGATCTGTACAGCCTGGCAGGTACAGTCTGTGGCTGTCCCACAACCTCCAAAAAATATGGCAGCCACATGGTGGAACTGTGTGCATGCAGACACACACACATAAACCAAACACCTAGGGCTAACACATACACACATTACATCAACATTGACCCATGCTGTACTGTTGTCCCTCACACACACACACACACACACACACACACACACACACACACACACACACACAACCTACACAAGGGTATCATACAGACAGATACCTGTTGTCCAACCCATGCTGTAAAGCTATAAGCCAACTATAGCATAGTCATCCACATATACTAAACATAGTATCCCAACAGTACCACATAGGTAGTAGCCCCCAACATGTAGAACTGATACCGATGTGTACATGCAGCCAAGTGTTATGTCATCTGTCCTTTGGTATTCACATTTCCAAAGGTATTCTGAAGTCCCTCGGTGTATCACATTAGCAATAAGGGGTCTGTATGCATATCCACAAACTTTTTTGTACACCTATAATGAATGTCCATTATTGACAGACTTTGTTGTCTTTGAACATGTCTGAAATATACCCCAGGCATGAACCCTCATTCACACTATTCTATAGAAACTGTCATGGGTGTGTGTGACACAGATGACCTAGGCCACAGATCACTACAGTGGCTGGCCTTGTCACAAACATACATATGTGACCTAAGGTCTGAGAAGCAGCAGCACAATCCGTCAAAGGTAACAGATGTATTCATGTAGAAAACAGGCTTCACACCTATGAACTAATTGAGGTCACATGTACATATATGTATTTGCCACACAGATACCTGAAGTGTGCAATGCACATACTGGTGTTTTACTGATATGTCATACAGTAGTAAAAGCAAATCCCACAACACATTGACCAACAGTGTCACACACACACACACACACACACACACACACACACACACACACACACACACACAGCAACTGCAGGATTCAAACACATACCTAACTATGTTATGATACTAGGGAAGTACACATTAACATGACCTGCTATATGCTTTACTGGGAGTTTTCATTTCCACTGCTATATTTGTGGGATGCTGACATCATCAGACTTGCCAAAGAGGAATATACCACTTTTAAGGTGTTTTCCTAGTCTCCAAAAAGGGCACTCCTCTCAAAGGAAATCACACACACACACACACACACACACACACACACACACACACACACACACACACTCAGCAATTGCAGGATTCAAACCCCTACCTAACTATGTTATGATAATAGAGAAACACGCATTAACACGACGTGCTAATGCTTTACTGGGTGTTTTCATTTCTCCTGCTATATTTGTAGGATGCTGACATCATCAGACTAGACATGGTAATGTGTGTGCACTTTGTTTTATGCAATCCCAGGACTGAGCCATGGGGGACAGCAGGTGTTATCAGCTTGAACAGGACTCCACAGTTCTTACCTTGTGTGATCTATCTGTGGCCCAGTTGCCAATCCATCAGATGACAATACATATTTATGCACAGGTTGTTGATTTTGTGGATACGACGTGTCTGGAATGTTGGAAAAGGGCTATTCAAAGTCTATGTGGGACGTGTGTAGCTCATTTCAGTGATGTATGTCCTGGGTGGCTGCCTTGCAAACAGTCTAGCAGGTTTGGGAACCATGATCTGCCCATGACCAAACCAAAGTTGGTAGGGCTGTGTGTTTGTCGGCTTCCAATAGCTCTGTTTATGACTTCAATCATGATGGACTCAATGGCCTTGCAGATCAGACTTCATAGGCTTATAAGACTATAGTTCCCATGGTCTGTTGTGCACCAAAACGTATGGGGTGTGCCATATGTTGCTGTAACACATTCAACAGTTTCAGATCCTGTAGAGAGGGTGAGGCTCAACAAGGACTATTAAGGTGCAGGGTCTGTTTGTTCTGCAGTTGACTTATGACACATATAGGGAAACAATGTAATCCAATTGATGCCATGTTTTCAGCTTTGGAAGGAGATGTTTACCCATTCTACATGTGATATCTCCTGGCATGATGATAGGGCCTTTTGTCAGTGGGAGGTGGGTATGTATGTATGGGCCTGTCTGACAGGATGTTGGCATTGTCAGTCATTTACAGTTGGTCCTGACTCAGGACATATATGAGTGTACATTGCTATTTATGACATAGCTGAAGGAAGTGTCATGGTTCTGTCTGGACTCCTTCGCAGATAATCTTTCCATAACCTGGACTGGATAATGTTTGGAGTGCACATTGTTTGTTGATGATACTGATTGCAGGTTTTTTATCTTCTTTGCTTTTCCACTTTCTATGAACAACCTAAGTATCTCTAGTACATATTTGATTATGATAGGGTTCCAATATATTATATATGTGTCTGTTGTCATATACCTGTGTGCACAAGGCAGGTTTGGTGAATAGTGAGAGGTTCTTGGGTTAACACATGCAACTGCCAGATATGTGTCGCCACTGCTGTACTCAGACATGGCCAAAGTGTGTGAGCATGCCCAGTGTGACCTTTCAGTATGTTGCTGTCTGAAGTCCACTACATTTGTTGATGTGTGTGAACATGCCCAATATTAACATTTACAATATATGTGTGTTGAAAACCAAGTTGTATTTTTAATGCAGGGCTCACCTTTGTGTCATAACTCTACAGGGATTATGCTGTGCCTGCAGGGTTTCCATGAGACACTTTACATAGACTTATCAACATTTCTTCATACAGGCTGACCAGTGAAATACTGTCATGGTTTAGTGGTTCAGTACTGTGACTATAGTGCACAGTATCCTGGGTTCGAGGACTGTCACTGCTTTATATTTTCATACTGGGCAGACCAGACTACTTAAGCACCAGTAAAGCAAATATGAGTATGTTTACCTGCTTTTGCTCAACTATGCCCAACTTTGACCGAACTTGCCCAACATTGCTCATTGTTAACCAACATTGCTGAACATTGCCCAGTATTGCTCAACATTGCCCAAAGTTGTGCTAGTTAGTGTGTGCAATTTTGTTTACGTATACTAAATAGTGGTAAAAGCTGTTTAGCACTGCTTTATATTGCTTAAAACATGGCAATCATGCCTCAGGTGGTGCTGCAGGGCTGCCTATGTCGGATGCACATAGTACACTCCCTATACTTGTTTGAAAACAGGTAGTGTCAAGTTAGGCATCCCTTTTACTATATGTGCGAGTCAGAGAGAGTTATCATTTCCAGGGTTCCTACTGAGCCAGTGTATGTGCTATGCGTTGCCTCATTGCCAAGGCCAAAGCATACTGGGCACACTTCCTTCTGTCTACTGGGGCAGGCTCAGGTTGTTCCTCCTCCGAGTCACGCTCTGCCTGTGATGGCCTTGGCAATGGTGGGGGGCTGTTTGGCCCAGCCCTATGCTGCTCCTGCTGCACCTGTTTTCGCAGGATCATATTATGTAGCATAGCACATACCATGACAATTTGGGTAAATGTAGTTGGTGAGTACTGCAAGCCTCCACCAGATGTGTCCAGGCACCGGAACCGTGACGTGAGCAGCCCAAACACACGCTTGATTACATTTCGTGTTTGTGCGTGTGCCTCATTATGGCGTTCCTGTTCAGGTGTGTGTGCATTTCTGATGGGTGCCATCATCCACGGCTCCAGTGCATATCCAGCATCCCCCACTAGGTGACCATGATGGATGTCCCCATTGGCAAATGTCTGGTACAGCTGTGTCAGATGCCAGATATGGGAATCATGGTAGCTTCCAGGGCAGCCAGCACACACATTCAGTATTATGCCCTGGGCATCACACACGACCTGGCAGTTGATGGAGGGGAAGCCCTTGCGGTTAAAGTAGGCCCTACCCCGCTCACCAGCTGGTGCTTTGATGCGTATGTGCATGCAGTCTATTGCACTCACTACCTCAGGGTATTCCGCTATTTGCTGGAAAAGACGCATATTGCTGGCCAATACCTCATGGGAATTGGGGAAATATACATGATCACAGACATGTGCTGACATGGCATTCAGGAACTGGTGCAGTACTCTGGATGCTGATGCCTGTGAAATCTCCATCATATCACCAGTTGGTCTCTGGAAGGTACCTGTTGCTAGTATTCTTAGGCCAACACATACCTTGGTTTCCACTGGGATGAGTTCCCCTCTGTTGGTTGTGTGTGTGAGGCATGGCCTGCACAGCTCAACAATTTGCTGCATAAGGTCTCTGTCCACTCTATAGCGCTCCACTACCTCCAGCTCATGTAGCCCCTGGTAGGTTACCCTGGGCCTGTACACTCTTCTCCGTCTCCTCACTGTGGGTTGCTCAGCAGCATTCGCATTGTCACCACCCTCAGCATGTTGCATATGTCGCCTTATAACAGCAATGGCAGCCCCTAACATTTCTTTGTCTCAGTAAAGCTTTTTAAGTTTTCACTTCTCTTAGTTTACTGCAGTGTTGCAGTGTCTCTGAGGAAAACATGGTGGAAAGTTGTTTGCAGAGTTTTAAGTGCTGGGCTGGGCTGGGCTAGTGTACTGCCTGTGTAATTGCCGGATTCTGATGGTTTTCACCTGCTAGCTCTGCTAGTTCTCCTTGGTTAACTTCCTACTATTTGTTGTGCTTCCTTTTCCCTTTCTGTTTCCACAGGGGGCAGTACCGTGCAAACAAGCACAAACACATGCACACCAGCTCACATGCGTGCACACATGCTTACACGGCCTAACACTTGCTGACTCCTGCTTGAATGTGCGTACACAGGCGCAAATGCGCTTACACAGATTTCAACAACCTTACACATGCTTACTCCGGGCTTAAACGCACGCACACAGTCTTACTCGGATTTACAGGCGCGCACCCACGCGCAAACACGTTGCAGGCACTTCTACAAGAAACTTTAGTGTTATCCACGGCATACACCTTCAGTTTCTTGGCTTTAGCTAGGATACCCGTTGACACGCCTCTTCCAGTGATGAGTAGCTGACAGCAAACACATGCCACTCTGCTCCAATGAGCTTACATTCTTTCATACATACCCCCTCATGATGTCACCTATCTTCTACTCTGATACTCCCCTTATCCTACTCTTACACTCCACAGACTTTGCTCATATGCCATGTAAAATTGGGATTCACTATCCTTACCCTCATTTGCATAGGATTGCCTACTAATGCTTGGTTGCATCTCTTAGACTGAGCTTCCCCCCTTAGCAAACTCTACTCAGTAGCCATGTTGTCTTCAGCCTGCCATTCACTTGCATGGCAGTTAAATATTTTTAATAAAATCCCTATTTGTGGCTTTTATTTTTTTTCATGGTTTTTAGGGTGCAGCACTTTTGCACGGCACTGCGCTATGCTTAAACTTCGGAAATCGAGGTAAAAAAAAATATTATTTTTTTTATTTTGCAATGGGAAAAATTGCCAATGGCTGTATATTTGGCCACTGGCATGCTTTCTCAACTGGATGCATCCTTTATTTGGAGCTGTCACGGCTCCGCTTTGCTATTTGCAGAATGGTACTCAGTTGACAATGGAGTACATTTCTGCAAATAACACTACTCTTACTTGGACAGGTTAGGGTTTCCAGAATCACAAATGTACTTCATTTGCATAGCTTTTGGCAGCAAATGAGGTAATTTGCATAACCTAACCCTGTCCGTGTAAGAGTCGTTTTAGGAGCTCTCTTGCATGCCCCTGCCGGCTGTTCTTGGATCGCTCGACAGACATGTTGGCTGCATGGAGTCTACCTCTACTCTTAGACTCCATGCAAGCCTTCGTGAATCCGGCCTATTGTCTACACTGATCTTACTGAATCAGATAATAAACTAGTGCAGAATGTTGCATTTCCAGTACCCCGGCACATGCTTTCCCAGAAAGGGTGAGGAATGGGAACCTCCATAAGTAAATGTGAATAACAAGTCATATAATTGCTTTAACTTGAATTGTGGTTTTGTAACCCATCTTGACCATACATAATACTTAAGCTGTTACCAAGGTAACTAATGTTTTATACATGACATCAAACTGACAAAGTTGTACAAGGGAACAAAAAGAAGCCTGAACTAGGAATGATAAAGAATGTAACAATCACATTCTGAACAAATAGTATTAAATTGACAATAATCACGCAGTTTAGCCTTTGCTGATTATACAAAATAGAATGTTGCCATTTAAATCTAAAAACTTTCAGTATATGCCATAAAATGGCAATTTATGAATATGGAAAGGGAACTTGTAATCATTTAATCACAAAAAGTGAATTTGTTGTTTTTAACCTATAATTTCACTCATTTTATAATAGGAAATGACAGATATGAAAATCCTTATGTGTAGAAAATGTGGGGAAGAGGGATGCATTGATAATTAAAATGCAGTAACTTTCATCAATGTTCACATAAAACAAACTTGATGCTTTAAGTAAGTTAGCAACACACAAAGTGATTACTTAAATGCTGGCAAACAATGAAATATAGCTTCTGATATATCCAGTAAAATACATTATATTATAAACATTAGATATAAATATTATTACCATCTATTTGTATTAAGTAATAAGGGTGAATATGTTAAATAACTGTGTGCTATAATCTTTTATTGAGGTTTTATATATGATTGAATTACTTGTCATCAATCTTTCATGTAAATACTAATTACTTATACAATAAGTAGACATTTATAGTGTATTAGAATTCTGTCTAATCTACAATATTACTATATCTGTTCAAAATAATATAAATATTGCTTATTCCTATTACAAATATTCTCCATATGATAATTCAATTTATGGAGCTCATATGTTCTGGATTGTCAAGGTACAAGTGATAATCTGATGGAGCTAGGTTTATCCATCAGATTAGGAATGATTTTCATTCCATGGCTAGTGCAGATCTTAGTTTTGTTAACATTTATTAATTTAAATTTATTTCACAAAAACATTTTTGTACGCTTGACCAAAACATTACTTTATTGGTAAACACTCAAAGTATAAAACTGATAATTTCCTTTAAAAGCTCAAACATATCCTTTACAATTATCAGATGAAAATGTTTAATAGTTACAATAAAACAAAAAATACATACTCTAAATAACCTAAGATGGATTTAACTTTATTATCTTTAAATACCAATGGCTTAAACAATCCTAACAAGAGATCATATCTACTGAAATATTTAAAACTGAACAAAGCAGAAATTGTCTTCCTTCAAGAAACTCATTTCAAAATAAATAATTACAAATGGAATCCTAAGGAATATATGATATTGGTGCAATCCACTTATAAGATGAAGGGGTAACAATTTTATGGAAAACAAATGTGATTAACCCAGAAATCATTTATAAGTATGAAGATAAAGAAGGTCTTATGGCATTAGTAATAGTTAAATATAGTAACAGAATATGGACTCTAGCCAATCTATACTGGTTCCCAGGCATTGGAACAGGAATGGTCAAAAAACACTTGGATTTCATTTCCAATAATTATAAAGGCAACTTAATATCAGGAGGGGAATTTAACTGTATATTTGATATTTCTGAAACTACAAATAAAAGACTACTGCATATATCTGGTGTATCAAAAGCTTTAAACAAGGGGGTAGAATCATTTCATCTTGTAGATACTTTCAGATTTAAGGAGGATACATCTTTGTTGTTTTCCCATCAAGACCACAGATTTGCTACCCAAACTAGAATAGACAGAATATTTGCTGCCCATGCCTTACACTCTAAAATCATTAATTTCTCAATCACTCCCTGCCCCTTTTCATACCATAATTCATTGATACTAAAACTTCAAAATGGGTACAAACCATTAATCTGTAACATAATTCCAGCATACATAACTAAATTTAAAGAGTTCAGACCCTGGTTATTATCTGAATTACAGTTCTTCTTAGATATTAATTACACCACAAAGACAAATAAAAATGATATGGGACTCATTAAAAGCATACATATATGGTAAAACCCTAACTTGGTATAAAAAAAAATCAAAGAATGTGATTCTGAATTATTAGATCTACAACCCAAACGTGTGTCAGTAAAAGCTGAAAAAATCAAAATCTTTTGGAGATGAAAAAGAAAGTAGAAGTATTAAACAATAAATACAATGAAATTCTAACACATAAAACTAGTTTAGCTATAGAAAAATTAAAAATTAATACCTTGGCCACTTCTCCCAAATATCTACATAATTTATCCACAAGAATCAAAATACAATCAAAAGCTAATAACATTAAAAGTATCTTCCATGAAAAGAAAGGGAAAATGTCTTGGCTATAGGTGACATTCTTGATGCCTATAGAAATCACTATATGGAACATTTCAAAAAGAAAATATACATATCAATCAAAAAAATCTAGATGAAAAATGTTCTAATATAAAAAAAAATACCAGAAAAATTAAAACTAGATCTGCAAGCACCCATATCCTACAAAGAAATTGCAGATACAATAAAAGAGGGTAAAATAATAAAGCTCCAGGTATAGATGACATAACTATGGAAATATATAAACTCTTTCCTTCAAAGATACTATCCCTCTTCCATAAAACTCAATTAGAAATTCAGTCTCAAGCTTTAAAACCACCCTCTCGGAGATATTACTTAATCACACCAATCCTAAAGGAAAACAAATCCCCAAACCTCTGTACCTCATATACACCCATATCATTATTAAATAATGACTATAAGATATTTATTACAATATTAACTAACAGAATAAAAATACCACTATCCAAAACAATAAATAATGATTGAACTGGATTTATATATCATAGATGCACACATGACAATATTAAAAGAATAATTTATCTTATAGATTATGTTAAGAAAGAAAAGAACACTCATAATTGGCTTAGATATAGAAAAAGCCTTTGATTCCCTAAATTGGGACTATTTATTCAAAATCGTAATGCTATTTGAATTTCCTGCATACTTTGTTCATCTCCTACAGAATATATATGTACAAATAATTTAGCGTATCTCAAGTTAGGTCCTTTTAACTTTGAATCTATACATATAACAAAAGGCACTAAACAAGGATGTCTCATGTCACTGTTTCGATTTGCTCTGGCTATTGAAATCTTGGCAGATTCAATTTGTAACAATATAAAAATCAAAGGAATAGATGTTTATGGACAATATAATTCTAACGTAATGCTGTTTGCTGATGACATATTACTAATATTATCTAATACAAAAGAGACATTAGAAGAATTAGATATATTAGTTGACAAATTTCACATGACTTCAGGACTCCAGTTCAATAAATCTAAATCAAAATTTTTATTTTTAAATAAAAAAAGAACTGCAGACTACAGGGGATCACATCATAGGGAAACAAAAATCTACCTTAAAATATCTAGGAATTGAGTTACGCAAGGGTAATAATGAATTAGTCTGAAAAAACTACAATAATATCATCAATACAATTAAAATCTCTGTGGAAAAATGGAACAAAATAATAGATACAGTTAATAAAAATGATTTTAGTCCCCAAGCTCCTATATATATATATATATATATATATATATATATATATATGTATGTATATCATTGGCAATACAACTGTTACCAGAAAGAAGGAATATACTTAAAGAAATAAAGTCATGCCTAATAATTTTTTTATGGTTTCCCAAAAGAAAAAGAATAGCTTTAATACATCATATCAGACCATGGAAACAGGGAGGATTAAACTTTCCTGATACAGAAACATATATAAAATATCAATATCTAAAACAATCTCAGACTGAATAAGTCCAAATTACTCTGTGAATTGGAAAGAATTACTAACTGTAATATCAATAAATGAATTTGATTTACAAAAAAAAGTTTCAAATAACAGATGAAAAGAATTTGCCATGGCACGTTATGTATTAGTATGCAATATAACATAACTAAACCCACTAAAACTCGTATGATTAATTATTACTTTGACTCATTTAGGAAATTATTAATGCAAATATAGATTGAAAAATCTGGTTTGATCTTTTAACACCATTTATAGTCACAAAGAACTTTCCACATAAAATATACAGAGAAATTATTAATTCCTGGGAACACAAATGATTGGTTTGTTGGCTCCAATGTATCAAAAAAACTAAACGTTTTAGATATGCAAGAAATAAAAACAACATACAAAATTACACGACGGGACTAACTAACTTTATAGAGTTTGTCATATTCACAAGATTTAAGTAGAGAAATTAATCATTCTTCATTTAAAGAAATACCTAAATTTACGAAATATATATGTATGAAATCATATATAATGACTTTAACATGGGAAACAGTACTTCAAAATTTTACAAAATATCAATAAACTATAAAACAACACCCAAAACCTCATATTGGAAATATGTAACAAAAGGACACTCAATACAGTTAAAAGAAGATATTAAAACAAATATCTTATCTATAAAATATGCATCCTTTACACAATACTGGAAAGTTTTTAACTGGAAATGCTTGCACAGAGAATTCTTAACCCCAGACAGAATCAGCAAAATTAGTTCTGGCATTAAAGGAATATGTTGGAGATGTGAGCAAGTACACAGTGCAGATTGGAACCACATTTTCTTTGATTGTGTTAAAATTAAGCCATTTCTGAGTGGTGTTAATAATTTTCTACAAGCTTTATTTAATGAATAATTTTATTTAACTAAAGCTCTTGTATTATTAAATGTGAATGAAGGTCCTCATTTGAATAGGTTAAACATACATCTAATATGAACTATACTTGCAATTTCAAGGAAGTGTATAACAAGATGGAATACAAACACAATACCAACTCTGGAAGACTTCTACAGCCTACTGAAGATCACAGCACTTTTGGAAATTAAAATTAAAGAACAAAGAATTTATCCAAAGCCATTTATCAACAACCCTTGGGGAAAAGTCTCATCATTGATTGACACTATACAATAATTGATCAGACACTCTGATAATGGATTGGTCATACTTATAAAGTAACTGTATACATTAGGATCTGTTATAGTGCCAGGCTAATATAAATAGTGTATATAGTTATTTAAGATGTTATGTATAAATACTATGGAATTCATTCAAATATATTTGAAAAATAAAAAAAAATTGAGAAAAAGAAACAAGCTCATTGGTGATTATCCTAATTGCCACCTAAATTATCATCAGAGATGTTAGACCTAAGAAATGGGCTATTAGAAAGGGGATATAACCTTACTGATATAGCTAAACATATGAGGATAGTGGAGGCACATAGAGATGGATTAGCGAAGCCCTATTTCTCTGAATGGGATGAGAATGAAAGGTTAAATCAAAGAGTAACACAAGAGGCACTTAGGATGCCTTTGTACTTCACGAGGGATGTAGATATGATCACTGGTATTATTAAGCAGCATTGGCAAGTGTTGAGCCTTGATGATGATTTATATAAAACGGCAGGAAAGGATCCCAGGTTTACGTTTAAGAATAAACAGAACCTGAAAAGGAAATTTTGTAATAGACCATTGACTAAATTTGTAGTTAATAGGGATGGAAGTAATACTGTTGCATGTTGTAAATGTAATCAGTGCCAATATATAGATAATAGGAAAGGCTTTTGCCATCCAGTCACACAGGTTGACTATATCTTTAGTACTGGTACAAGTTGTGTAAGTACTAATGTGGTTTATTTGGCCCGGTGCGTTTCCTGTGCAGCGTTCTACGTAGGAAAAACGTGTAGACAGCTCAGGGAACGTATCCGGGAGCATATATATGCAATTAGGACAGGGGCCGAATGCAATGCCCTAGCAAAGCATATTAAACAGATGGGAGCAGAACATGATTTTAATTTTTGTGCAATACAACATGTGAAACCCAGCATAAGAGGAGGGGATATAGACACATACTTATTAGAATGTGAACTTAAATGGATCATTAGGCTTAGAGCCGATAAGTTCCCTGGGATTAATGACAGAGTGCAGGTGAAACCCATACTTAAGAAAAAGAGAATTTATAGACCATAGAACATATGGTATTAAATGTGTATTAAGTGTTTTAATGAAGTTTTATACAGGAATGTTTTATTTTTGTATTTTAAAAATTTTTTTAAAGTTTATATGGTTACTGATTGGTAATGATGTCATATTGCATAGTGTGTGCAGGAACCTATGGGATTTGATTTAATTGTATTTAAATGATTCCAACAGGCTAAGCACTTTGTAGTTTGATAAAGCCAAGAAGGTGAAAGCGCTTACTGTGCTAGCATTGAATAAAAGTTTTGATATTACAACTGAAGTGTTCTTCAATTTGGATTACTATTGTGAATTTTGGACATTCGTGGTGTATTGACTGTGATCGGAAATTTGCAGCCTTCGTCTTTACCTGCATGTGGACATTTCTTGTTTTTATTATAACTTTTGGAGTTGCAGGAGAGTTAATCCCTTCGGTGGTGTGCTTGAGTTGTTTACTTTATACTAAAAATATACTTTAATGCTAATAACTACCTTCTTAAGGGTCTCTTTTTTTAATTTAGGTACTAATGGAACTGATTCATTAAGCGCATGTCCTACATCAGCCCTAAACCTCACTATCCATGAAGATTCTTAATCCTCGGTTCTAGCACATATGTCACAATGCTTCACATTCTCATAGACCCTAGCAATTACTAAAAATTTAAAACCATGACTGGAATCAGTACTCAAAACATGCTTTGCCAATGCACTAACCACATTACCTTTATTAATGTAAGTATGCTCTCTTATGCGGTCCCTAAAGGGGCGATCAGCTTTACCTATGTAAAACTTTTTACAAATAGTGCAGTGAGCTAAATAAGTATCACATGTGGCTGCTATTGTAAAATTATAACATCTACCTTGGTCGGGATGTTCAGATTTACAACTGGTGTCAATATATGCACACCAGTTGCAATGACCACATGGTTTAGTGCCAACTATATGAGAATTCCTATTTACCTCCTTTGGGTAACACAACCTACTTCTCAGTGACCTACTGCTTTTATATAAAAAACATGGCTCATCAGATATATGCCTAGAAATATGATTATCAGTTCTAAGAATACCCCAATGTTTTTTAATGATATCCTTATAACTATCTACATCACTAGTATAAGCAACTTTAAACCTCAATCCTGTGTTATACTTGCATTCTGGTCTCCTAGCAAACTCTGTTAGCTGTAGAAAAATATGGTCTGGCTTCATTCAACCTTTTATCGAAAATCTTGACTGCATTGTTTTGGATAAGATATTCCTCATAACCTCTCTCCTTCAAATTCATCTTCACATTGTCAACTTCACCGATGAAATCACTGTCCCTAGCATTTAATCTTGAGGCTCTATAAAACTGGTTGGAAGCCACACTTCTGAACACATAGAGAGGATGAAGACTGTCCCTATGTAATAAATGATTCACGTGACAGTCTTTCCTGTGCAACTTGGTATAAATAACGTCAGTTTCATCCTTAATAATGGAAACATCCAAGAAATCCACAGCTGATTCTGAAGAATGAGACGTCAACTTCAAATAACATGTACTAGTGTTCACATATTTCATAAAGGGAGCAAATATATCAAGGTCTCCCCTCCACAAAATAAATAGGTCGTCCACAAATCTACGAAAAAACATGTGTTCATTAAATGGCCCACTAAATATATGCTCATACTCCCAAACAACCATAACAGCATTGGCGTAGCTATTGGCACAAGAAGTGCCCATAGCTATGCCATTGCATTGCTTGTATATCTGCTCACCAAAAGCAAAAATATTGTGCTCAAGCACAATCTGAAAAAGTTTCACCAACAATTGAACCTTATTGGGAGCATAATCTGTAAACTGCTGCAAGAATTGCATCACCTTATTAAGACCATCTAGATTGGGTATAACAGTAAATAAAGACACCACATCCACGGTAACAAAAAAAACACATCATCATTCAAACTATTAAAAACATATTCATGCAAATCTCTAAGAAAATGTTCGGTATCCCTCAATACAGGTATCAACTTATTAATACCCAGTCTCAAATGTTTTTCTATATATATAGATATTGTCTCAGTGCACCAATTTCTACCAGAAACAATAGGTTTAAGTGGTGGATCAAACCTATCTTTGTGTACCTTCGGGAGACCTTGTATAACAGGAACAGCAGGTTTGTTTATGTAAAAATATTCCAAAAGATGACTGTCAAAAAGATTCATATCAAACATACATTTAAGTAAAATCTGCACATCATGTATAATTGTGTTAACTTGAATACGAGTTCATTTCTCATAAAATAACTCATCATTCAACATTGCCTGCATTTTAAACACATACCAGGTCCTATCTAATATTTCTATAGGTCCGCCTTTATCCGCGGGCCTAATAACGATATCTGTGTTATTTTCCAACCCCTTCAACGCATCAAACTCATCTTTAGAGAGATTTTACTTCCTCCTATAACAAGCATATTTATTAACACTGACCTTATTTAAACCATATACATCTTGTATGACTAACTTTTCAAACGCAGCAATAAGAGGATTAGTCTTAGGTAAAAACAAGCTGGGGTTGGAAAAAACATTACTATCTCCATCAGTTAAACCTTCAGAATTATTAAGCATAACGTTTAGTCCCAGGTTCCTGGCAAATAATTTAACATCAAAAATAACATCCGTTAAACTAGAACAAGTAGAGGGAATAAATGATAACAGTCTACCTAAAAGACTCAATTCATAAGGTGTCAAAGTTATGCTGGATAAGTTCAATACTAGTCCTTCTTGACGTTTAAAAACACCTTTTTTATTGTATTCTGCGTACTCACAGTTCCTTCCATTTTTCGTTTGTTGCGGCTCAACTCCACCCTCGTTGATGTTCCGTCAACTGTTGAAAGGTTTGATCCTTCACTGGAAGGGGAAAATTAAGATAGTATTGCTCGCTGAAGCTGAAAAAACAATCATTAACATCACTGCTGCTGCCAAAGGTGGATTTCTCTACTACCCCTGACTTGTGTATTTGTGCGTTCATAGTTATGATCTTCCTGCGAGCTCCCAACTCCTTTACTGAAGCAACTTCACCCATTAATGGGAAAACCCTTTGTAACTCATCTGATCGTTGATATGTCCCATCACGTGGTGCTGACAAAAGAACATCGCCCCCTGGTGGACCCTCATTGGTATTGTGTTGTTGCCAAGATCTTCCAGTCTCTTTATCAAAATTCTCTCGAGGCCACACGAAGACATTCCCCAGATGAAAATCATTACAATCTCAACATACCTTGCCAATTTTCACTTTCTGTAGTTTGGACTCCTATACTGAAAGGGAATCAAACACCTCTTTCATGTATTGCTCCAGAACAAACTCAGAAAAAGTTTTTACGAGTTCAGAATACTTATCATTAATTGCTGTGGTTAATTCAGTGGTTTCTCTTTCTGCCGATTGTATTAAAGTTTCAAATAGCCGAAACTCACCTGGATGTTAACTTTTTGCTATTCCTTCAAGAGCAGACTATCAACATTAACATTAGATGGCATTTTCAAGACCTGAAGGCCTCTGGGTGTAATCTGCTCAGTTAAGCGCACCTCTAGATGACATTTTTGATACTGACATCCCTTTAACTTATATAAATCTTTCTCCACAGCAAAAAGTCCAGTCTTAAGGGCAATTATGTCCACCGAATTGGCTAAATTATCTGAGTCACCCAAGGGTTGCATCCTACAACCAATTAATGGGTTAACAGTCTTAGTGATATCCGATAAAAAACTTGCCATCCTTCTTCCAACAAGGTTAACAGTAACAGAGTCAGTGTCAATCTCAGTAATTTCATCAGCCATAATTGTGAGCCTAGTGGTAGTATAAAACAATACAACTAATAAAATTACAAAAATTACTACCACTACAAAAGGCTCACTCACTGTGTGCAAGGTAAAAACTTCAGCAAGAAACAAATATCATGACACAGAAACTGCTGATATATCCAGTTCAAAACTTTTACTGCAGTGCAACAAAACACAAGCACTTTCACCAAACAGGCATCATCAGGTGTATTACAAAAGCACTAACAAACACACACCCCTATTTATACATCAAATGTCACGATACAAATTCAAATTTAAAAACACAAATTTAAAAATACAAAGCACATAAAATGCATATAAATTTAACATAAAAACAAACATAAATGAAACATACTAAAACTATACTTTAATGCCAACAGCCACCTTCTTAAGGGTCTCTTTTTTTAATTTTGGTACTAATGGAACTGATTCATTAGGCCCATGTCCTACATCAGCCCTACACCTCACTATCCATGAGGATTCTTAATCCTCGGTTCTAGCATGTATGTCACCCTGCCTCACATTCTCATAGACCCTAGCAATTACCAAAAATTTAAAACCATGACTGGAATAAGTACTCAAAACATGCTTCGCCAACGCACTAACCGCATTACCTTTATTAATATAAGTATGTTCTCTTATGCACTCCCTAAAGGGGCGATCAGTTTTACCTATGTAAAACTTTTTACAAATAGTGCAGAGAGCTAAATAAACGATGTGTAAAGTATCACATGTGGCTGCTATTGTAAAATTATAACATCTACCTTGGTTGGGATGTTCATATTTACAACTGGTGTCAATATATGCACACCAGTTGCAATGACCACATGGTTTAGTGCCAACTATATGAGAATTCCTATTTACCTCCTTTGGGTAACACAACCTACTTCTCAGTGACCTACTGTTTTTATATAAACAACATGGCTCATCAGATATATGCCTAGAAAAATCATTATCAGTTCTAAGAATACCCCAATGTTTTTTAATGATATCCTTATAACTATCTACATCACTAGTATAAGCAACTTTAAACCTCAATCCTGTGTTATACTTGCATTCTGGTCTCCTAGCAAACTCTCTGTTAACTGTAGAAAAATATGGTCTGGCTTCATTCAACCTTTTACCGAAAATCTTGACTGCATTGTTTTGGATAAGATATTCCTCATAACCTCTCTCCTTCAAATTTATCTTCACATTGTCAACTTCACCGATGAAATCACTGTCCCTAGCATTTAATCTTGAGGCTCTATAAAACTGGTTGGAAGCCACACTTCTGAACACATAGAGAGGATGAAGACTGTCCCTATGTAATAAATGATTCACGTGACAGTCTTTTCTGTGCAACTTAGTATAAATAACGTCAGTTTCATCCTTAATAATGGAAACATCCAAGAAATCCACAGCTGATTCTGAAGAATGAGACGTCAACTTCAAATAACATGTACTAGTGTTCACATATTTCATAAAGGGAGCAAATATATCAAGGTCTCCCCTCCACAAAATAAATAGGTCATCCACAAATCTACGAAAAAACATGTGTTCATTAAATGGCCCACTAAATATATGCTCATACTCCCAAACAACCATAACAGCATTGGCGTAGCTATTGGCACAAGAAGTGCCCATAGCTATGCCATTGCATTGCTTGTATATCTGCTCATCAAAAGCAAAAATTTTGTGCTCAAGCACAATCTGAAAAAGTTTCACCAACAATTGAACCTTATTGGGAGCATAATCTGTAAACTGCTGCAAGAATTGCATCACCTTATTAAGACCATCTAGATTGGGTATAACAGTAAATAAAGACACCACATCCACGGTAACAAAAAAAACACATCATCATTCAAACTATTAAAAACATATTCATGCAAATCTCTAAGAAAATGTTCGGTATCCCTCAATACCGGTATTAACTTAAATACCTGGTCTCAAATGTTTTTCTATATATATAGATATGGTCTCAGTGCACCAGTTTCTACCAGAAACAATAGGTCTAAGTGGTGGATCAGACCTATCTTTGTGTACCTTCGGTAGACCTTGTATAACAGGAACAGCAGGTTTGTTTATGTAAAAATATTCCAACAGATGACTGTCAGAAAGATTCATATCAAACATACATTTAAGTAAAATCTGCACATCATGTATAATTGTGTTAACTTGAATACAAGTTCATTTCTCATAAAATAACTCATCATTCAACATTGCCTGCATTTTAAACACATACCAGGTCCTATCTAATATCTCTATAGGTCCACCTTTATCCGCAGGCCTAATAATGATATCGGTGTTATTTTCCAACCCCTTCAATGCATCAAACTCATCTTTAGAGAGATTTTACTTCCTCCTATAACAAGCATATTTATTAACACTGACCTTATTTAAACCATATACATCTTGTATGACTAACTTTTCAAACGCAGCAATAAGAGGATTAGTCTTAGGTAAAAACAAGCTGGGGGTGGAAAAAACATTACTATCTCCATCAGTTAAACCTTCAGAATTATTAAACATAATGTTTAGTCCCAGGTTCCTGGCAAATAATTTAACATCAAAAATAACATCCGTTAAACTGGAACAAGTAGAGGGAATAAATGATAACCGTCTACCTAAAAGACTCAATTCATAAGGCGTCAAAGTTATACTGGATAAGTTCAATACTAGTCCTTCTTGACGTTTAAAAACGCCTTTTTTATTGTATTCTGCGTACTCGCAGTTCCTTCCATTTTTCATTTGTTGCGGCTCGACTCCACCCTCGTTGATGTTCCATCAACTGTTGAAAGGTTTGCTCCTTCACTGGAAGTGGAAAATTGAGATCATATTGCTCGTTGAAGCAGAAAAAACAATCATTAACATCACTGCTGCTGCCAGAGGTGGATTTCTCTACTACCCCTGACCTATGTATCTATGCATTCATAGTTATGATCTTCCTGCGAGCTCCCAACTCCTTTACCGAAGCAACTTCACCCATTAATGGGGAAACCCTTTGTAACTCATCTGATCGTTGATTTGTGCCATCACGTGGAGCTGACAAAAGAACACCACCACCTCCTGGTGGACCCTCATTGGTACTGTGTTGTTGCCAAGATCTTCCAGTCTCTTTATCAAAATTCTCTCCAGGCCACATGAAGACATTCCCCAGATGAAAATCATTACGATCTCGACAGACCTTGCCGATTTTCACTTTCTGTAGTTTGGATTCATATATTGAAAGGGAATCAAACACCTCTTTCATGTATTGCTCCAGAACAGACTCAGAAAAAGTTTTTACGAGTTCAGAATACTTATCATTAACTGCTGTGGTTAATTCAGTGATTTCCCTTTCTGCCGATTGTATTAACAGATTCAAATAACTGAAACTCACCTGGATGTTAACTTTTTGCCATTCCTTCAAGAGCAGACTATCAACATTAACATTAGATGGCATTTTTAAGACCTGAAGGCCTCTGGGTGTAATCTGCTCAGTTAAGCACACCTCTAGATGAAATTTTTGATACTGACATCTCTTTAACTTATATAAATCTTTCTCCACAGCAAAAAGTCCATCTTAAGGGCAATTATGTCCACCGAATTGGCTAAATTATCTGAGTCACCCAAGGGTTGCATCCTACAACCAATTAATGGATTAACAGTCTTAGTGACATCCGATAAAAAACTTGCCATCCTTCTTCCAACAAGGTTAACAGTAACAGAGTCAGTGTCAATCTCAGTAATTTCATCAGCCATAATTGTGAGCCTAGTGGTAGTATAAAACAATACAACTAATAAAATTACAAAAATTACTACCACTACAAAAGGCTTACTATTCACTGTATCCAAGGTAAAAACTTCAGCAACAAACAAACAAATAGGAAGACACAGAAACAGCTGATATATCCAGTTCAAAACTTTTACTGCAGTGCAACAAAACACAAGGGCTTTCACCAAACAGGCATCATCAGGTGTATTACAAAAGCACTAACAAACACACCCCTATTTATACATCAAATGTCAGGATACAAATTCAAATTTAAAAACACAAATTTAAAAATACAAAGCACATAATACACAAATTTAATATAAAAACAAACGTAAATGAAACATACTAAAACTATACTTTAATGCTAATAACTACCTCCTTAAGGGTCTCTTTTTTAATTTAGGTACTAGTGGAACTGATTCATTAAGCCCATGTCCTACATGATGCTACATCAGCCCTAAACCTCACTATCCATGACGATTCTAAATCCTCAGTTCTAGCATGTATGTCACCCTGCCTCACACTCTCATAGACACTAGCAATTGCTAAAAATTTAAAACCATGACTGGAATCATTACTCAAAACATGCTTTGCCATCGCACTAACCGCATTACCTTTATTAATATGATAAGTATGTTCTCTTATGCGCTCCCTAAAGGGGCGATCAGTTTTACCTATGTAAAACTTTTTACAAATAGTGTAGAGAGCTAAATAAACGATGTCTAAAGTATCACATGTGGCTGCTATTGTAAAATTATAACATCTACCTTGGTCGGGATGTTCAGATTTACAACTGGTGTCAATATATGCACACCAGTTGCAATGACCACATGATTTAGTGCCAACTATATGAGAATTCCTATTTACCTCCTCTGGGTAACACAACCTACTTCTCAGAGACCTACTGTTTTTATATAAAAAACATGGCTCATCAGATATATGCCTAGAAATATCATTATCAGTTCTAAGAATACCCCAATGTTTTTTAATGATATCCTTATAACTATCTACATCACTAGTATAAGTAACTTTAAACCTCAAGCCTCTGTTATACTTGCATTCCCGTCTCCTAGAAAACTCTCTGTTACCTGTAGAAAAATATGGTCTGGCTTCATTCAACCTTTTATCCAAAATCTTAACTGCAGTGTTTCTTTATTCTTTTGATAGTAAAGCCAGGCGGTGTCTCTGGTCGTGAGGATTTGTTTGGCTTCTTTACTGAGCCAGGGGTTTGTAGAGGTTCTAACCTTGATTTTGCACAATGGAGTGACAGCGTCTAGGTGTTGTAGAAATGTTTTGTTGAAATATGCTACAGCCTGGTCAAGTGGGAGGGTTTTTAGGGGGGTCCAGTCACAGTTACAGAGTAAAGTATTGAGGACCTCAGGAGAGAATTTTTTTTGTGTTTCTAGTGGACATATAGTTAGTGGTTTTGCATATGCTTGTTCTACTACGTATAAGGTATATTATGTTGTGGTCACTTAAGGTGTCTGGGAGACTACCTGCATAGGGTTACAATGTGGGGTTGTTAGTTAGGACCCAGTCAAGGATAGATTCCCTTTTAGATTTTTTATCACATCTAGTTGGAATTTGGACTAGCTGCTAGTAGTCGTGGAGATTTATTAGATTACTTGGTGGTTCTGATATGTAGGTGAACCAATCTAGGTTGAAATCTCCCAGAATAAGGGTTTTTTGCGAGTCTGTGGAAGAACACCAGGATAAGAAGTCTAAGGCTAGCAGGTGTATTACCAGGTGGAATATACATAACAATTGTGGTGATGACCTTTTTAGGGTGAAGTTGAGGTTCTGAGATAAGTATGTCTCAATTATTGGGGGAGGGGGAAGAGTTTGGTAATTGACGTATAGTTAAGTTGGACTTGTACAGTAAGGCAGTTCCACCCCCTTTACGAAGTGGTCTGTCTTGTCCAATGATATTGTAGCCGGTAGGGAGAACTTCTGAGTTAGCTATGTTTTTGTTTAGTCAGGTTTCTGTTAAAGCAACTATGTCTGGGGAGTAGTGTGCTATTGTGGCCTGGAGTTCAGGTATTTTATTTTTGATACTCTACTATTAATATTTAGTATTAAAAGATGGTTGGTTTTGCTGCTGTTGTTGATTTGCCCAGGGATGAAGATAGTGGGGGCGTTAGCTGGAGTTTTTTCAGTCTGTCTGTATAGGGTATGTGTTTGAGTCCTAGGATCCTCTTTGTGAGGATTTTTTGTGGCCTCTCCAGTTGCTGTAGGTGTCTAGTGCGGTACATGCCAAATGGGGCATTGTACTCTATAATGGGTCTAATGAGGGATGAATAGAAAGGGATTATGACGTCTTTCTTCCTGGATGAGAAACCTTTTGTAATGAGGTGTGCCACGTAGAAGGACTTTGTAACGACAGTGGCAATATGGTTGTCGAAGGAGAGGTTGCTATCAACCTGTGTCCATAGATCTCTTATCACATCTTGGGAGTTGAGTGGGCTACCATCAATGTGGTAGTTTGTGAGCACCATGTTTTTCCCGAAGGGGATGACAATGCGCTTTTTTAAAGACTATGGATCTGGCACCAGTTGTTGGTCTCTTTGAGGCCTTTTTGTAGGATGTCTACATCAGCTTAAGAATCAATAATAGCTCCCAGTTGCAGTTATCCACAAATTGGGTTAACCAGAGTCCCTTGGTGTTGGCCTGAACTTCAGAGAAGTAGATATCAAACAGGAGAGGACCCAGAACAGATCCCTGTGGGACTCCATTTGTAACTGCCCAGTAGTCAGATTTGGAGTCTACTACTTTCACCATGTGGGTTCTGTCCATGAGCCAGTTGGCAACCCATTTTATGATGTAGGGGTTAATGCCTAGGTTAGAGTCTATCAATGATCCCTGAGTGGGGGATGGTGTTGAATGCCTTGGCTAGATCAAGGTAGGCTGTATGGTCTTACCTTGTCTTCATCGACAACTCTGGTGACAGATTCGAAGAAATCTATCAGGTTGAGCAGACATGATCTGCCCTTCACAAACCCAAACTGTGAGGGGTCCAGGGTTTGACGGTTCCCTATATCTCTATTTATAAGGTCCATAATGATGCGCTCCATGGCCTTAAAGATCAGGCTCGTCAGGCTGATGGGGCAGTAGTTCCCAGGGTCAGTAGTTCCTCCCCTTTTGTGGAGTGGAATGACTGTGGCAGTGTGCCATTAAGTAGGAACAAAGCCTGAAGTGAGGCTGTGGTTGAACAAGGCACTCAGGTGTGGTGCCAGTTCTCTTTGTAATCTGTGGAGAACACAGACAGGTATATTATCAGGTCCCATGGAAGCTATATTTCTGGCTTTAGACAGTGCGGCTTCTACTTGTGCAGCCATGATATTAGAGATTTTGCATTCCTCAGGTATTGGGATGGGCTCTTTAGGGGGTGAAGGGGGGTAAGGTTTGCACTAAACCTGTTGGCCAACATATTGGCAATATCTGTTGGTTCAGTATAAGTGGTGCCATTGTACAGTAGCTCAGAGCACATCTGCGTACTGTTGTGCAGATTCTTGACAAAGAATGCCTTGTGGTTATCTTTAGTGTCTGTAGCAATTTTGTTTTCATAACTAGCTTTGGAGGATTTGATGAGGGATCTCAGTTTTTTGCTGAGACTTACAAGCAAATTTTTCCATACTTGGGATTTTACCTTTTTCTGCAACAGTTTTTTCCTTCTGTTGTAGAGTTTGTTAATGATAGGGGACCACTAGATTGGCTTCTTTTTTTTTGGAGGACAGGATCTTGGTTCTGTTTGGTATGGCCTGATCCATGCACTTGTGTAAATGTTCATAGAGTGCCTTGGTGTATGATTCAGCAGCCATACATCCATTCTCCATTTGCATGGATGACGTGAAATTTGACACTTCCCTCTTTAGAAGCTCAAAATTTGTTTTGGAGAAATTCTTCACTGTGATTTCCTTCATGGGGGGTGAGGGTGGGATTTGGATATTGATAACGTGGTCAGATCTTACCAGGGAGGAGTTGATTACTAGTGTAGAGCAACGGTCCCCCATGTTTGTAATGACCAGGTCGAGTATGTTTCTACATCTGGTAGGGGTGAGAATGAGTTGGTCCAGGGCACTGGAATTAATGAATTATATAAATCGTTGGGCAAATGAGTTGGAACAGGAATAATTTTCCCAGCTAATGGAGGGGTAGTTAAAGTCTCCCAGTATAAGGGTATTAGGTTGAACCTTGATGCTTTCCAGAGTGTTCAGGAATGCGGAGTGGGCATCTTGGGACAATGTGGGGGATCTGTAGCAGGCTACAATCTGGATTGCAGTTTTATACAGTGTTAGTTGTACCTGAAGTATCTCTGATGCATTATGTTGGGCAACTAGTCTGGAGGTGTGTGCATCCTTTATGAAGATGGATGCACCACCACCTTTGGGGCTTCGGTCCACACCTCTTTTAGGGCTTCAGTCCAGATTGGCAACACTGGAGTGCTCTTCGAAACCTTGAATCAGGTCTCTGTTAATTCACAGAGGTTGATGTTCTCCAGTTTAAGGAGTGACTCAAGCAAGTGCATTTTGAGATTTAGACTTCTAGCGTTGAGTAGTACAACCTTCAGGTTGAGTTTGCTTGCAATTGTTATGGTGGCAAATTTGTCTTCAGGGCATTGCCTAAAAAAAAGCATTATGGGGTGGCAAGAGCCTTGGCCAATATTTGGAATCCCAGGGGTGACAGATGCAGGTCATCTCTGGCAAAGCATCAAGGTCTGTCTATCATGTCATCCCAGGCAGACAGATACTGGATCCCCTTTGAATGACACAAGAAACGTAGCCAGTTGTTAAAGTCAATCATTTTCTGCTTGTAATGTGGTATAATTCTGGGTGACAGTAGGATGCTACTCAGGGCTAGGGTCATACCTTCCTGGGCTACAAGATCAGAGAGCTCCTCTATGTCTCTTTTATGTAGTCCAGGGAGGCACTTCTTAGGTTGTTCACACCAATATGGACAATGACAGAGTCATATTTGTATTTGTTGTGGAGAGACCCAAATGCGTGCGTTATGTGGAGAATCCTGGCACCCGACAGGCAGCTGACCATAACTTTCTCCTTATTCAACCTAGTGAGTGGGAAGTCAGTGTGCCTTACTATTGAGTCACCTATGACTAGTGTATTGGGTAAAATGTTTTGTCATGGGGGCTTAGGCTGAGTGGCACACTGTTTATGTGGGTTATGTGTCTTGGGGGCTGTGTTTGGATGAGATGGTTGCTTGCATTTCTGCCTTAGAGGTCTTTGTTGTTTGAGCAGATTTTTAATGAGAGCCTCCTCGAAAGTGTGTGTGTGTTTTGTGTTACTATGTGAGAGTTGTGGTGGTGTGTAATCCAGAGGGCTGTGTGTTCTATGTGGTGTGATGTATGTGTTAACCTTCTTCTCTTGACTGGCTAGCCCAGTCTTGGTTGGAGAGAGTATGGCCTCTAGTTTGGCTATGTAAGTGTATCTCTCACAAGTGGATGCATTTGGAGGTAGGAGGACAGGGTTGTCTGTGTACATGAGGCAATTGCTACATTGCCTCAGGATGCCCAGGTTCACCAGGTTAATAGGAGAAAGCATAGGGAAATGACCTTTAGACATGTTTGGATAGGTGCTTAGTTATTGATGTACTGGAGCTGTTTTACTTTCTTTTAAGTACTGAAGCTGTTTTTATTTTATTTGTGAATGGTTTTTAGTGCTACTAGCAGTTGGTATGCTTACAATAACTGCTGCAAGAGGTTCTGAGCAAGTGCTGGGCTTACAAGGCTAGTTTGAGTGCTCCAAGATGAAAGCTAGCAAGATCTAAGAGAAATTTTGAAGAGCAGACTTGAAGGCACCGGTAACAGTTTACCCTACCTTAGTGGAGCTGCACGATATGCAAACCCGCACAAACACGGGTTTTTAAATCAGAATCAGCCAAAAATGGCCAATAAAATACAATACTCAGCTGGAAACCACTCCTCTAGCAATAAGATAGGCTGTTGAGAGCTTACCAGTCCCACTGATAAGCAGAAACACTTCCTTCTATCTCAGCAAGGTCTGGACAATTCAGAAACACAAAATACAGTCCTGAAATCAGCAAATCTGAGATCCAGAATATTCTAGTTTGAGAAAAAGGTGGGAAACAAGCAAGTAGATAGGATTTTTTTTTGTTTTTTTGTTACAGAAACAAGAAAACAGTAAATACATCAATAAAATACACTTTTAAGGCTCTAAAAGGCTAGCACACTTGAGTGTGTAGCTTGCAACAGTAAATGCAGTTGAAAAACGATTCAGTAAAGTGCAGTAGGAAAAAAACAGCAAAAAACTGTTAACTTAAATACCAAAGCTTGTAAAACAGCTGTAATAAAGTGTGGCAAGCAAGATTAAGCTAAAAAAAGCAAAAGCAGGTACTTATGATTAAGCAAAGTCTCTCTATCTTCATTCTGCTGCTGTAGAACTCTGCAGGATGCCCAAACAGGATCCGCTGAGGTAAAACATAGGTGCCAAACCAGGGATGAATTTCCGGTTTCCCATTCCAATTGCCCAAGTTGCCCTTAAATTGAGTTAGGGAGGAACTCTGCTTCACATGGATGGGGAGCCTGTTCCACAGGTGGGGTAGTCTCTGCGATACTTGCTTATCTCTTCCAGCAGGTCTTGTTTATATCATAGGTAAGGCTTAAGTCTTCAGAATGGATAATTCTGGTACTGTTTGTTTTGCAGATATGCAGGAAGTCCATCAGAGTGGGGTCTGGCAATGCCCTGTTTGCCAGGCATAGATCTCCCCTCAAAAGCCTGTAGGAGACAGAATACAGGGATAGGGCCTTGAGGCGGTCAGCACAGGACATATTACTTGTGCCCTGTACTCTTTTAGTGAGGAATCTCTGTGGGCATTACAGTTGTTGGACATGCCTGGTTAGGTACATACCAAAGGAGGCACTGTACTCAGTGGACTGACTGACGCACCATTTTCAGTCACAACCTGACCTCCACAGTGCAAGACACAAACAGAAAATGGTAAATAGAATAAAAGATTACACCACTTTCTGAAGGAATGTCAAATAGTTTAGCAAAATGCAGAAGTGTAATTCAAGATGATGCATAAAAATGTAAGAAATGAAAGTGAAGGTACATTAGAACTATAACTTTGAAGACCAAAATAATAAAACTGGACAGACAAATTGAACAGTGTGAGACAAGGTCAGGAAAATTTAGAAATAAATCTATATGAAGATTTTGTGCATAACAGAAAATCTTTTTATAAATATACTAGATGTGGTAAGATAAAAACATACAAACTTCCAAACTGTGTACATTGTAAAATGTATTCTCAAACAACAGATTATAAATATATTTACAAACTCTTATTCAAAACAGTTTTGGCTGCATAAAGGTGGTGAAAACTGTGCTAATAACATCCTGTTAACGTCAAATACAGAAGTTAAATTATATTACATTTATTTATTTATAGTTTGTTTGCCAGGATAGTCCTTTGGGGCCATGAGGAGCCCATTTTCAATGGAGTTCTGGGGAGAAAAGCTCCAGAAAATTACAAATTACAGATTTAACATAAGAGTAAGTTATTAGAGAAATGTAATGTGCAGAAACGAAGCAAAATTAAACAAACAGGAAAACACATATTAGTAGAGTGCATATATTAGTACAATGCAATAAGAGTAATATTTACAAAGTTTTTAACAGTTTAACATTTTAGCACAATGCAATAACAGAAACAGTCTAAATTCTTTTAACAGTTATGCTAATTCATGCAGTTAATTTCTAGGCTACTGCATTGTACCATTCCAGGGGTTATGCTAATTCCTAGAGTTTATCAGGGGTACAATACAATGGGAGACTATTGTGAATTATAGCATATAGAGAGTAGCTATACTGTGGGGAGATTATGTGGGGTGGGAGCAAGAACATTCCCATAGTGAAGTTAGGTGTGTGTGAAGTTGGATTTTGAATGATGCGGATGAGAGGTGGGAGGGAATTCCAATGGCGTGCTAGAGATGAGGACATTAGATGTTTGCCTGGTGGACAGGCAGGTTTATGCAGTTCAGTTAGATTTTGGGAATTAGATCTCAAAAGTCTATTTGGTTGGTGCATTTTAAAGATGGTGGCAACAGAGGGACGCAGAGAGATTATAATGAAAATAAATATGCACACATTGGACACAAAGGCCATGGATGAAATAGAATTAGTAACAATGACCTGAGAACACTTCAGCATGAAATGCACTTGTTCAACCCATATGGGATGGGGAACAGTACAAATCCACAGTTGTAGACGGCCATAAGCTTAATTTCTTTTTATGGAAAAGTAATGGAGAAGGTTATTCTGCATAATCATCAGAATTGAAAAGACTAGGACTTGAAACATTATATAAATATGCATCTGCTGAAAACAGATCTACCTGCAACTTGGTGTCCTGTAATAATACAGTAACAGTCATATACGACAAATTGTGTTGCGGTATAATTTATTAAGACTTAACGTCAGCCTTTGAGAAGATTTATACACAAAAGAATGATCAATATATTAGACGAACTATGTATTGATGTAATTTTGATAAGATGGATAGCTGCATGGCTTACAAATAGAAGATGGCAAAGACACATTAACTGGACAGGTGAATCTCTAGGTTACAGCCATTGTGTCCTATAGAGCTCTTACCTGGGCCTGGGGTGAATTTCCTATTTCCCATCCAGTCATCAAGATTTTTCTTGAAGAGTGCTAATGAGGAGCTTTGTTTGATATAGACAGGTAGTTTATTCCAGTGTATGGGAAGTCTCTGGGACAGGAATCTATCCCTCCGGCATGTTCTGTTTAATGTGGTTACAAGGTTTAGGTCCCTAGAGCGTGTAGCTCGGAGGGAATGAAATTTCTTTAAGTGGAGCATGTCCAACAGCTTTTTGTTTGACATAGCTTTGTATGTTAGGCAGAGATCACCTCTGAATAGGCGATATGCGACTGAGTAAAGCTGGAGTTTTTTGAGACGGTCTGCGTAGGGCATCTGTTTGAGGCCGGTAATCTTCTTTGTGAGGTATTTTTGCGGCCTTTCCAGTTGTTGTAGACAAATTTACATAAATGTAGATAAATTTATCAACAGCAAAGCATGTGAGCTTTGAGAGGCAGATTGAAGGGTGAGTATTTAACACAGCACAAAGTGATTTAAAATGTGGATTCATTTAAGGACCTGGGTATATGGGTAGATCCATCTTTGAGTTTTTTTTTCCCTGAGCAAATCAACAAATTGGTTAATGAACACTTTTAAAACTATATATAAACTGTAAAAAAATGATAAAGTCTAGAAAATCAGAAATTATGAAATGATGGATTGTAAGTTACACTATAATAATTTAGAAATCCTGTAATAAAATTAGCATGAGTAAATTGGAAAGCGTACAGTGAACATATACTAAGGGCATTCATGGATGTGAAAATTTAAGTTATTATGAAAGATTAAAATATTTGAGTTTTTTACAGAGTAGTGGAGAATCAAACAATTTGTGTAGGAAATGATACAAAAAATGAGAGATGTAATAACTTGTTCTCTGTAAGAGTAGTGGACACATGGAATAAATTTTCTAATTCTATTAAAGCAAACACTACTTTAGAATTTTTAAGAACATCACCGTCTGTTATATGGAAATGAATGTTCTGGTTCATTTGCAAGCTAAAAGGACATTATTGTCCTTGCCTGAAATATTTGTATGTATGAACATATATGTAAAAGGTGTAAATATAAAGAAGCTGTTTAATCAAGTGGCTATGTTACATACAGAAGGATGCCTCCATTTTTATTTATTTTTAATTTTTAGGTGCAATGGTATTCTCTAAACTAATGAGCGTATATTACAGACATCTTGCATTGTCATGACTGATCAGCAAATTGTCTGCAACAAAATATCACATTTGCTCTCAGCTGCAATTTACACTGAAAACGGTTACATTACATCAAAAACAGTTATGCATGCCTATGTCATTAGTTGTGAAATAGTCAAATAAATAAAACCATGACTTCACATGATACCCAAGTCTGTGTTTGCTTGTTTATTTTATAAAATAAATGAAACCACAATTTCACATGGAATGCTTACTTATGTTTGTATGAATGCAAGTTAAAACGTGTACTAGCTAGTTCTAATTAGAAAAAAATGACTGCCTAGTGAATATGAATATACATGCAAAAAATTAATTTCTTGTGATTTCATGACATTTCAGTTATAACTGAAGGCATACCTCTCAACCTTATAGTACAGAGAGAAAAGCCTTGACAGAAACATTTAAATGGCTAAAGTAGTTACCAAAGTCCCAGATAAAAGAGTAGTGAACAGTACTTTACTCAAAAGTGTTAACAAGTACACTAAGGTACAAGCAGAGAACAAAATCCATGTGGATCTGAGATGATAGGTTACTCCCCAGGAAATACCCTCTAACATTTCTCCTCCAGCTACCACTAAACAGGTTCTCACCACACTCTCCGCATCTAAAAACACTGCATCATTGGGCCCTGATAACATTCATGGATGCCTCCTAAATAGCTTGAAACATCACCTGTCAGGCCCACTATCAGGCCCACTAGAACCTCTATTCAACCACAGTCTCCAGACAGACTTCTTCCCCTAGGGAATGGTGGACTGCAACTCTCATCCTTCTACACAAAGCTGGATCCATCAACTGACCTAAGGAACCACAGACCCATATGTTTGTCAACTCTTACATGCAAGGTCATGGAAAGAATTATCACGGGTCTGATAAACAAAGACATGGGCAATCTTAAAAAAAAAACAGGACCCATCCTAGTTTGGTTTTATTAAGGGCAGGTAATGCCTGCTAAACTTGGAGGACTTCTTTAAGAAGGTCATTAGACCCACAGATGAGGGCAAAATAATGCACACTGTCTACCTCAACTTGGCACAGACAGTGACACACTACCATACTTTTTTTTTTTTTTTTTTTTTTTTGGACAAACAAACTAATATAGGCGCAAATCCCTATGTCACCTGATGGATAACCAAAGGGTTCACAGATAGGACACATTAAGTTAAGGTTAAGGTGGGGGAATCCACCTCCACTAAACTAATAGACATGTTACTAGTGGTGTCCCACAGGGTTCTTACGGGGACCTCTGCTGTTTGGAATATACTTCTTTGAAGTCAGGGCAAATGTAGATGGCCTTTGGCTGACCAGATTTACTTACTGATGACTGCAAGCTGGGTGCAATTACTGAATCCCCCCAAAGATGTAGATAGCCTTGAGGAGTGTCTGACAGACAAATAACTGGTGCAAAAACATTGCCTAAAACTCATGGCAAAAAATTGCATAGTTATACCATTTGGGAAAATGGCCACCCCAGCAAATTACAACATTGATAACTGTCTCTTAAGAGTAGACCCAGTGATAAAGGACTTGGGAACTCAGATTCACAGTATCTTAACTTTGATCACCATGTGTCATTGGGGTGAGAAAAACCTTCTACATACGTCAACATATAAGCAAGAGCAAGGTATCCAGATCTAAGGAGATCATAGCCCCACTACACTCAACTCTTACTATACCAATAAATTAGTACAATGTACCCTTCAGCATGTTCCTGACCAGGCAGTTGTCAATAGCCACAGATGTTCCTCACTAAAGTAATACAGGATGCAAATAACATGTCCTATGTGGTCCATCTCAAACCCTGTCCCTGTACTGATACAGATTACTGTGAGGTGATCTATGCCAACCCTTCAAGGCATTCTCCCCTCCATTCCTGACGGATTTGCTATACATTCAGAAAAAAGCGTCACTGGAATTATATGATCTAAGAATCTAAACCTCATCTGTGATGTAAGCAAAACATGTTTGAGAACAGAAATGCTTCTTAGACATTACCTCTTCTCTGGAACAGACCCCCCATTTGTGTGAAGCAGAGCTGTTCTCTAATCCTATTCAAATGCAGTTTGGACCAATAGATGGCCTTTATGGACAGGAGCAGCTTGTAGATACCCTAAGGCACAGGCATGTACTAAAGTTGTTCTAGTCCTAGGGCACTGATAATTATGAACATCGGGATAACTTACTAGGCTTAAAAAGGCTCTTTGGTCATTAGCTTAGTAAATTCTTAGGTTCCTATAAGGATTTTTTCCTGTGAGTTGCACATGCATGAAATTGCTTTCCTCAAAAATGTGAGATAGAAAAACATGTGGAAACCAGAAATACATATAATAACCAAAATCAGTTATAGTGGAATGTGGGAAAAGGTGCTCTTTAAATAAGATACAACTTAATGGGCAGATTAGCTAGGCTAAGGCATGCTTGTCTGATCAAATTCTAGTTAGCTGTATGACGTGTGCATCCAAAGTAGATTTATGCCACACTATTTAATTTTGAGGTCATGGCCGTTTTCCTTGCGTGGCTTTGCCAGTCTAAGTATCCCCCCTAAAACAGCTGCGTCATTAGTCTTTAAACTGGACTGTCCCTCAGAGCTCAACAATGGTGGCTGCTTTACACAGTCTTGGAGCACAAGCTCATGCTCACAAAACTGAAAATAAGCTGCTTGAATACAACTGAAATAAGGCAAAATTAAATTGCTGCCCATGGCAAGATTCCTAGACATTGTGCATACTGCATAGGGGCAGTATACAGGGAGTAGCCAGTAGAATCATATACTTACCCATCTATAAATATAGAGACATTATAATTTACATTCATAAGTATATTAATACATTTGGTATATTTGCAGTATACCAAAGCCTCCTATAAGCTAAAATCACAAACAGATATTCTGTAAATAGGTAAGGAGGCTTGGAGATGATATTCATCACTGTAGCATTATGGCAATCAGTAGTGCACTAAATTCCAAATCAGTTTACATAAACATCTACAAAGGCATTCACTTACAGCTTTGAAACCCCGGCAAGTAAAGACACTACTATAGTAGGCTTTGTGAACAACCCCCATGATATCATATCCTCATGAAGAAGTAAATGAACATAATGAACAGTAGCGCCATGGGCCCAAATAACATCCCAAGAGGTTTTATCAGTGCTGTACAATATGGTTCCTATACAAATGGAAGGTCTTTTGCTTCCTCTGGCAAGTACAGAACAATTAGTGTCACCAGTGTAAGGTAGAAAAGGAATATCATGCTTGTTCAGGTAGACATCAGTGGCTTTTCCATCCAGATAATAATCATTATATCATTATGAGATGATATGTCATATTGATAAATACACATTAATGACAATAAAAATATCAATGATCTCTGATGAAATAAGTAATGAGATTTGGTCCTTACCAATATGGGGCAGCTTTACAGCCTGCCAACTGTAATGTCCTATATGGTCAAATCACATTACAAATAATTGCTCAACCTCTTACTTCAAGAAATCTGGACAAAGCCTAAAATAAAGTGGGACAAGGGCAAATAAATAAGACATATTTTAAATTTTTCAATTATAAATTTAGAAAGTTGCTATAATAACAGATATTTGCAGTAGCACACATTTTTCTGAAGTATATGAAGTCAGAAATTCAACTATATATCATTAATTAGTGATTTCAATCCTTAGCAATTTCTCAGAAAACCACAAATTTTATGAGGAGCAGATCAAAAATATGCAGCTCATTCACATTCTCCATAAGACTGACTTGTAAATCAACTTTGAACACATCAGTACTCAGAAATTATGCCAAGACTCATCTACTAAAACTGAGCGATAACCTGGCTAATTTCAAAAAGCCCCTTCCTTCCTGAGAGCCCCAGCATACTTCTCAAATGTCCAGACATTAGCAGGATGTCCAGAACTTTGCCTCAGTTTTGGTCTGTTCCACATAAAATTTGTGGTTTTCTGGCAAATCAATGAGGCCTGAATTAACTAAATGAGACACATTGGAGTTTCAGACTTCATATTATTCAGAAAATGTAGGCTAATGCAAAGCAAACATTTTAATTTAGCAACTTTCTAACTTTATAACAGTAACATTTAAAATGTATACCTATTTTGGGGCCTTTGCCCCCCCCGTTATTTCTGGCTTTGTGCAAATTTCTTTTTCTAAGAGGCTGAGCGGTATGAATCCCACTGCTTATGTGAAATCCTTAACTGGCAAATTCTATGCACATGTCAACAGTTGCACAGATGCATCTGTCTCCCTCAGAAAGTATTACAATGTCAAGCTCAAAAATAAAGCCCTAAAGAATAATCCTAATATAAACAGGTGCTATAATAAAAGAAAAACAAATTCTCCACGCAAAAAAAAAATAACTTTTAAGATTTAAAAAGCCTTTTCTTAAACTGAACTCCAGACCCCAATGAACTCAAAAAAGCCAAATATGAGATAAAAATAGTGACCCAGTTGAAGAATAACAACAAGGACTTAATAGTAAATGTACTACATATTCAGACACAGAGAGCATTATAGCATAGGTTCATAGGTACGTACTAGCATAGCTGCTTTCGTAGGTCATTTTACGCCTAGGCAATTTACCTTTCAAAATGTGAGAATCAAACCTTGTACCTTGTGTCTGTGAGGTAAATACTTTTACCACTATTCCAACTCACACTTCAAAAAGTTACTCCAGAATAGAAGTTGACTGTTAACAGCTATGGTTGAGGCTATGCTTACCTGACACACTATAATCTCCCCCCGCCATAACACACAAGTTCACCACTGTGAAAGTTGAACTGCCTACTTATCTAGTTTCACAATCTACAACACACAGGAATAAATGCATGCACCACAGGAGAAGTCTAACTGTTGACAAACTAAGCTCAAATTTCAAGGCTAACAGATCTCCTACTCACATTTGCAACCCCGATCTCCACAAAACAAATCCTTATAAGGCCAAGAATGCTAACTGCATGAAGCTGGGCAACATACCATGTAGCCTATTGGTAAGCCTGGCTCATCATTTGTCAGACCCCCCCCCCCAGAGTGACTATTCAATGCCAGCCTCAATACAGATATGAAAAAAGCCAAGCCTGCAACGTTGAAGGATAAAAATCTTTAATAACATTTCCAAACACAAAACTTTTGGGTATAAGCAACCTTCCTCAGTGTGTGATCACTTGGCTTTTTTCTTGTTTTGACTGTGTTTGCTTATAACCAGCATTTGCACAACGAGTTTCCTTTTTTTTGGTGGAGCCTTCATATAGATTTCATGCTGGATAAGTGGTGGGTAGTAACAGTCATACCCTTGCACAAAGGTGGGCCTTCAAATGATCCAAGTAATGAAAGACCCATAAGCCTGACCAACCTCATCTGTGAGGCTATAAAAAGATCATTATGAATTTAATAAATTAGAAAATAGGTAACATACAGACTCTACACCCAAGTCAATTCAGATTCATCAAGGGCATATCTTGCTTACTTAACCTGGTTGACTTCTTCAAAAAAGACTTATCGGTAGCAGTGCACCCCAGAGTTCAGTCCCTGGGCCCTATCTCTTTAGCATTTACTTCTTAAGGTCAAAGCTAATGTTTGGGGTTTGTGGCTGAACATGTTTGCAGATGCCTGCAAAATTGGCACCATCATAAATACTCCAGGGGACACCATGATTCTCCAAGAGTCCCTTACCAAAATAATAGTTGATGTCCAAATCATGTACTAAAACTAAATGCTCATAAATGTATAATCATATCCTTTGACAAGAGTGACTCCCCTTGTAACTACTACTTTGACCACACAACCCTGAAATTTGATCCCATAGTCAGAAATCTGGGCACCTATGTTGACATGTGTCCTCTACTAAGAATAAGTCCTTTTTCATCACACAACTTATCTGCTTAGCAATAAGCATACCTCCATGTTGGTTAATCAGGGTGAGACCACAGAGCTCATTCATGGGCAATTCACTATAAAAGAAGATCCTTCACTATATCATGGCTAGCTACAGGTCACCATCTATGCCCCTAGTCTCACTACTCATACATAAACCTACTAGCAGTGATCACCATCCAACCAAATACACTACTCATGGGTGACATTAACTAACCCTCTATAGACTTGAAAACATACATAACCTAAAAATAAGAGGCATAATGATTCCTGGACTTTAACACAAACACCCTGGAACAAATAGTGTGTGTGTCAACCAGAAGCTCAAACATTCTGGATCCGGTACTCACAAACACAGATGAGATTTGGAACAACCCCATGTTACATCCTCACTAGTGAGGCTGGATAACAAAGAGGTCTCATTTTCAGTAAAAATCAACCAGATAAATCCTTATAAACCAGAAACAGTTAGGAATTTAGCTCCTAAAAACAGAGGTGGCTAACTTCACGGCCCTCATGCAAATGCAGAATAGTTGCATGAACACCGAATCATGCACCAATGCACTGTATGAACACGTACACAAATGCATGGATCTTGCCATACCCAATAGAATCAAGATGCTCTCCTCCAAAAAAGGAAGCCAATCTGGTGATCCCCGGCCATAAACAAACACTCCAACAGAAAGAGGAAACTGATGCAGAATAAGGTGAAGTCCCAAGACTGGTAAAAGTTCCCTTATCAGCCTCAACAAAAAGATGAGATCCCTCATCAAATCCTCTAAATCTAGCAATGAAAACAGAACTGCAGCAGATAGTAAAGACAACCACAAGGCCTTCTATAGTCATGTAAAGAATTTCCACAGCAATACCCAGATTTGCTCTGAACTACTGCAC